>NC_054535.1:13166170-13466170 GCF_017654505.1 Polyodon spathula | reverse complement strand
TTTAGCTAAGGGACTTAGAGTCTAGAATTTTAAATCATTAATTATTGTTGACAGCGTTCTTATTTCTTGTATTTCTCTAGTCAAAGTCAGCTTCTTAAATCAGATCCAATCTCACATAGCATTTAATGTGAGCATTAAACTATTTTTTAATATTGCTTATATATCTATTTTACTTAATACTTTCTTGCTATTTATTTAAAAAAAAAAAAAGTGTCCTGGTTAATACTAAAGTTAGGGGGATCCACGGTACTTCAGAATTCGCTGAATTGTAGGAAGGTACACAATTGTGTGTGTGTGGGGGGGGGGGGGTGGTGGTTTTTCCCCCACTTCATTTTAGGCAGTTTTGCTACAGATTATGCCGTTGCAGATTTCTTATTTTTAATTACACAGTTGTTTTTGTGGAGCATTTTTTTTGATGTATGAACAGACTTATTTTGATATTTCTTTTAAAAGAGTTTTTAGAAATGTTAAGTGATGTAAAATGATTTTAAAAATGAGTAAAGTGCCTTTATTAGATGGTTCAAAGTCGGTAACACAAAATGAATCACCAAGGTTACGTATACAGAACTGCCATGTTTTATGTTTATTCTATTTGAAAAAGAATGGAGATTTTCTTAAGCTGAGGCTTTTTATGCTTGAACTTCAGAGGCTACACGTGTCTGTTTTCCTCAATTACAAGAACCGTATATTTTAATATAAATGTTGTGATGATGAGTGGTTACTTGGTAGATACTTGCTTTTCCATGATAATGAATTCATGAGGAACTGGATGAAAAAACTGATTAATACATTTTATAATTGTTTAGTTGCGATTATTTCAGATAGCCTCCCGACAGTGTCTCCTGGTCGAAATGATATGATCCCATTATAAAAGAACTGAGACACCCCAAACTGGTGTGATGTGTGGAAGTGTTTGCAGCTAGAGCTAAAGCTCAGTTAATCTGGACCACAGTTGGTACGGTTACAGAACCATATAAACAGTCACATAACAGATTCCAGGAGAGGTGAGACCTTTGACATATGTTCACAAGCACAGTTTCTGTTGTGCTAAAAATAGTACCACATAATACCCAAACCTATCTTCAAAACGACATGTGATATATATATATATATATATATATATATATATATATATATATATATATATATATATATATACACACATACAGTGCCTATAGAAAGTCTACACCCCCTTTCAAAATGTTCACCTTTTGTTGCCTTCTAGCCTGGAATTAAAATGCATTAATTTTTTTTTTTCATTTATCTACACATCCTACCCCACAACTTCCAAGTGAAAAAAAAAATGTTCTAGAAATTTGTAGAAAATTAATTTAAAAATAAAAACTGAAATTGCTTGGTTGGATAAGTGTCCACCCACCTTGTAGTACCAATCCAAAAATTAGCTCAGGTGTAACCAATCACCTTCAGAATCATACACCAAGTTAAGTGGCTTCCACCTGTGTTAAATTGTAGTGATTCACATGATTTCAGGATAAATTTAGCAGTTCTTGTAGGTTCCCTCTGCTGGGTAGTGCATTGCAAAGCAAAGACTCAACCATGAGCAGTAAGGTGCTTTCAAAAGAACTCCAGGACAAAGTTGTTGAAAGGTACAGATCAGGAGATGGGATGATAAAAAAATATCAAAGGCCTTGAATATCCCTTGGAGTATGGTCAAGACGATTATTAA
The DNA here is from genome assembly GCF_017654505.1 of Polyodon spathula. Lineage (NCBI taxonomy): Eukaryota > Metazoa > Chordata > Actinopteri > Acipenseriformes > Polyodontidae > Polyodon > Polyodon spathula. The sequence goes on along the minus strand of NC_054535.1, from coordinate 13,464,483 downwards.
GAAGTGGAAAGTGTGTGGCACCACCAAGACCCTGCCTAGATCAGGCCATCCCTTCAAACTGGATGTCCGAACAAGGGGGAGGCTGATCAGGGAGGCTACCAAGAGGCTAGTGGCAACTTTGCAAGAGCTACAGGTTTTTATGGCAAAGACTGGTCAAAGTGTGCATGTGACAACACTATCCCAAGCACTCCACAAATCTAGCCTGTATGGTAGGGTGGCGAGAAGGAAGCCATTACTCAAGCCAACCTTGAATCCCATTTGAAGTATGCAAGGAAACACTCAGGAGATTCTGTAGCCATGTGGCAAAACGTTCTGTGGTCTGACGAAACTAAAGTGGAAGTTTTTGGACTAAATGCAAAGTGAATGTTTGGCGCAAACCCAACACAGTGCATCACCCAAAGAACATCATCCCTACTGTGAAGCATGGTGGTGGGAGCATCATGTTATGGGGATGTTTCTCATCGGCAGAGACTGGGGCACGTGTCTTGATAGAAGGGAAAATGAATGGTGCAAAGTACAGAGAAGTCATTGAGGAAAACCTACTGCCCTCTGCAAGAAAGCTGAAACTGTGACAGAAGTTCACCTTTCAGCATGACAACGACCCAAAGCACACAGCCAAAGCTACACTGGAGTGGCTAAGGAACAAAAAGGTAAATGTCCTTGAGTAGCCCAGTCAGAGCCCCGACCTAAATCCAATCCAAAATTTGTTTCATGACTTGAAAATTGCTGTCCGTCAACACTCCCCAAGGAACTTGACAGAGCTTGAACAGTTTTGTAAAGAAGAATGGTCAAATATTTCCAAATGTAGGTGTGCAAAGTTGGTAGAGGCCTATCCCAACAGACTTACAGCTGTAATTGCTGCCAAAGGTGCTTCCACCAAGTATTTAACTCAGGGGAGTGGAGACCTATCCAATTATGATCTTTCAGTTTTGTATTCAAGGGGTTGTAGACTTTCTAGAGACACTGTGTGTGTGTGTGTGTGTGTGTGTGTGTGTGTGCGTCTATATATATATATATATATATATATATATATATATATATATATATATATATATATATATATCATCATCATTTTCAGCCTTTTTCGTTCCACTGCTGGATGAAGGCCTCCCCAAGATTCTTCCACAAAAGCTTTTCTGCATCATCTGTCATCCACGTTACTCTGGCGTGTTTCCTAATTTCACCTTGCCATCTTCCTGGAGGTCTTCTTCTTGGTCACTTTATATCTCTTGGGATCCAGTGTAGTATCTCCTTGGTCCAGCGATGGTCTGTTCTTGCTACATGTTTGGCCCTCTGCCATTTCAGTTGTTTCGTGCTTATAATAACATTGCATACTTTTGTTTGCACCCTTATCCATTCCTTCCTTTTCCTGTCTCTTGTTGTTATTCCCAGCATGTACCTTTCCATAATCCGTTGAGTCATTTGTAATTTTTGAGTAATTTTGGCAGTTCGTATTCGCTGCTGGTTTGAAATACTTGCAGTACAACTTGAAGATGATCTGATGCGCTAAATCCACTCCTGAATCCTGCTTGCTCAGTTGATTGTGCCGAGTCAAATTTATCTTGAAGTCTGAGTATCTTGGTTATTTTTTTTTTAGATTATAAGAAGTAAGCTAATAGGTGTGTAGTTCTTGAGGTCTTCTTCATCTCCTTTCTCATGTAAAGTATCACAATCTGTAGTAATACACGACAGTATTATTGTTAGTTCTTCACCTCCTTTTTTTCACAATGTCGATCGTTATGCCGTCTTTTCCGGGTGCCTTTCCTGTCTTCATATGTTTGATAGCATGTTTCACTTCTTCTGGTAGAAAGTCTGGAACTTCTTCTTGTGTTGCTTTTTTTCTGTCTCTTCTTCATAATTTATTTTTTTCATCTTCATAATATTTTCTGTAAAAGTCTTTGACTCTCTTCCAAATCAATTTGTGGTTCTTGATGACAGTCCCATCCTCTTCTTTGATTGCTAAAATCATTTTTGTCCCTGACGATTAGAATTTGTTTTGCTTTCTTCATGCTTCAGTTGTTTTCAATAGTTTTCTCTACCAACGTACAGTTGAACAACCGTAAATCCTCAGTAATGCGCTTTCTTACTGTCTTGCAGAGCCCAGTGTATTCAGCCTTTGACTTCAGAGCCGCTGTTTGTTTCATTTCCCTTCTTTTCTTTATGAAGTATTTTGTCTCTTGCGTGATCTTCTGGTCGCATTACCGCCAATGTTTTTTTTTTTTTTTTTTTTTTTGCTGTTTCTGCAATTACTTGCATCACTTCCTCATATTTTGTTTACCTCGATTGCTTCATCTTTTTGCAGATCTTGAAGAGCGATTAATCTATTTTTCGGTTCCAGTGGAAACACCAGGCTTTGCTTCTGCAGCATTTCTACGTTGATTGTGTTGGATTTTGTCATCACGAGCTTCACTCTCCAGTGCTGTGTTTAGATGTATTTTGCATCTTACAAGTCTGTCGTCACTTCCTGTGTTAAAATTGTTTCGTACTGAGACATCTTGTTCAGTGTGCTTCGTGTTGGCGAGTATGTAGTCAATTTCACTCCATTGGGTCCTCTCCATATCCAGTTCCTGATAGGTTTCTTCTGGAAGAAGGTGTTCATGATGAATAAGTTCTTATTCTCTGCAAATGCGACTAGTCTGTCGCCCCTTTCGTTCCTGTAGCCATGTCCAAATTTGCAGATCGAATTCTTGTCTTCTTGCTGGGCTCCTATTTTGACGTGGAAGTCAATGATGATGAACATATAGTGGCTCTTCCCATTTTCATGTAGTTCTTGCACTTCTTCATAAATATTTCTTCAACTTCTTCATTTGAATAGCTTGTTGTTTGTGCATATACTTGGATGACCTGAAGTTCGTACTTTCCTGAAACTTTCACAAGTCAAAAGTGACATGACACGAATCATGGATGTTACAGGTTGAACTAAGAAGGTTCAAGAAGTAGTGTCAACAGTGGGAGGACGATGAAACTTCGTCACCTTCAACCTGAAGTTATAAATATACTTTATATATATATATATATATATATTATATATATAATATATATATATATATATATATATATATATATATATTATATATTCCCAAGTCACTTAATTGCTAAAAGGGTTACGTTACCTACACGCAGTTCCTCAGTAACACATTTCATAACCCTATAAATACTTGATTGAGAGGATGATTATGTGCTTCAATAATAACAAAGTCTAGTTTTGTTATATACGTATGTGGTTGCTAATAGCATTGTGCCTGAAGCACTGCTGGTAACTTCTTATGTATCTCACTGCTTATTTAAATTTCCAGGCTTCAGGTCTCTTGTAAATAAATAGTTTGGACAGGCCTTCATCTTCAGTTCTGTGATGGGAAACAAAACTATCCCCCCCACCCCCAGCATCCAATATTAGCCCACTGTAGAATTGTATGTAAATAGAAAGAAATCGTAAGTCTCCTAAGTCAGTGGGATGTTTGGGAGTTGCATGTGGGAAGCTGTGTCCTTACTGTTGGAAGTTTGATGTCATGAATTATAATCAATGGAAAATCTCAGATTAATTAAATAACTCTGATTGTCTTTTAAAATGTATATAGTTACTAGTTACCCCTTTTTCTTATGGCATAAGACTAAGCCTGCTCAAACGCAAACACTGTCTTTGAAGCAGCATCACCGAAACACAGGAATGTATTAATGCTGCAACGTTTTAATGCAAAGTGCTAAATTAACACATTGTTACATTTTAATGGTGTCCATCTCAGAGTAACCATTGTCCTATTGATATAAAGCGTGACCTGCATTAAGATATTTCTCTGAAATATAATCGAACATATGCAGTTGTTCCATTTCACCAAATAAGTGGCCCTTGGTATTGATGGGTGACCTAGACGTGGCAAGCCAAACTAATCTCCAACGTAATTTCCATTGTCAGCCAGTCAGAATTTGTCAGTGGCATCCGAACAAATTGTGATTTTTTTCCAGATGCGTGTGTCAGCCCTGCAGCTAATAGCTCAAATAATAAACACAGGCTCAGAATTAAATACTGCACAAAATGTAATGTAATAATGTATCATTATGAATGCAAAGTATATATATAAAAAAAAAATTCTAACTATGCTGGTACCTTTATTTGTTATGTTAGTTATTATTTAACTAAATATTCCTATATAACATTAATGCCACCCTTAATAGTTAAATTGTCTAGAATGTCAGTTCATGAGCACTGGCTGGCAACAGTAATTGTTTCATTTACTGAAAAGTAACACTTCACCAAGTAGAACCCCTTGAAATGCAGATACAATATCTTGTTCACATGAAAGCCGATGAGTGGTTTGCTCCCAATCTGTTGTGTCAGCATCCAAAAGAAAAGTAATCGTGTCTATGTGCCAACTGCTGTTAATAAGGGGGGTATCTCTTTACTCTTGTCGGACAGACCTCTTGCAGATAAAAGTCTCCACTGGTAAACAGCTGCTTGCTATGACAGCATTTCATTCCAAGTATTTCTCAGCTTCCAGATATTTGTGAGCTGAACTCAGATGATATACCAAGGAGGTTACTCATGCATGTAGCAGGTGGAGTAACACAAAAAACGAATCAAAAGGCTGCTTATTTTCTCTGTATACAGTGTTTTACTGTTTTTTTTTTTTTATAAATACATTTGGTTAACACACATACTGTACAGTCAACAACAGCAATAAGTGGCTTCTATCACAGGCTCATTACTAAGGTATCAAGAGCAAAAAAAATAAGTAATTTTGAAAAAAAGCAAAAAACAGCTGAAAAAAGTAAGCTGGACTGGAATTACCTGATACAAGCAGTTAATTTCAGTGTCTATGCGCATTAGAGAAAGCGTCTTCATGGGAATTGAGGCACTGCTGGAGGTGCATGTTAGAGGGGTCCTTGGTACACTAATGGCTGTTGCTGGTTGTGTCACACCTCACTGCAGAAGATTTCCCAGGCACCAATCTCAACTGGCTTGACTGGCAGTAGGCCCATGGTAGTACCACAACCCTCATCCTTTCTTTACTGTAACCCAGTGATCATACAGCTCTATTGAGTTACTTGTGTTCTAATAGCAGCTTTGACACTGACCTACTGCATAGAAGTGCCTGTTCATTATTTATTTTTGGGGTGTGTGGAAGGGTGTGGGTATTTACTGACATGGGAGACAGAAGTGTATTTGCAAACACTGCACAGGTGCCCAGTTTTATTTCTTTTTGTATTCTGTTTGCAATGCTTTATTTCAGCACCGAAGAGGGCTCTGTTGTCTGTGGCCTGAATACCACCGATGGTAGACAGGTCCACGAGAATACCAACACAGGTAGACAGTTCAGTGCAGGTGCACTCACAGGTGCTCAAAAAGAATAATGAAAACAAAAGGTGAAAGAAAAAAGGTAAATAAAACTACAAAACAAAAGTGCTGCTTACACAGTGCCCCCACTGCCGCTATGATGGTCAGTTCAGGTCTCTGTCCTACGCTTCGCTGTGCACTGTACACTGGGGTGGCCAAGGTTCCCCTATCACTACACACACATAACACGTAATTATATATTTTACTAGTCGGTTTATTTTAGGCTGGCTGTCTGGTTTTTGTCACTCATTCCAACCACCATCCTTGTCCGCCAGCGTCTTTGTGTATTCTCAATCATGGGCCACCTGAATGCATAACCAAGCGTAGTACTTATGGGTCGAGCAATTTCCCAAGGCCCGCCTCTCGCACACTCGGAGAGAGGGAAAGACCACGCACCCTCTTCCCTCTTACCCGTGTCATCGCCATGACTGACAGGCTGATCTTACGGGGATGCCACCCTATTTTTGCAGTACGACGCATGTGCCAGACAGTGAGTTCAAATCTCCCTGTTAGAGGGTTTTAAGGGTTTACTTTAGAACAAACTAATTTGATGCAAGTTCAATAAAAAATCTCTTGTTGGTTTAGATAATTGTAATATTGCAGTTAGTGCTAGGACAAACATTTCACTGCTGTACTGTTGAATTATGCTTGTGTTTTCCAGTTAAATCAAAATGAGACTATTCAAATATTCCTTAAAATTGTATGTAAAATCACTGCTAATTGTTAACAAAGTTTGTTTCAAAACAATATATATATATATATATATATATATATATATATATAGCAAAATATATTTGACATACCCCCCCAACCCTCACTCAAAAAATCTGCTTACATCTTTCAAAGAACATATTTGGAGGAAAAACATTTTCACCATCTGTAGGTGACCCCAGCGTGCTCTGCTTGCCTCGCCAATACCCTGCGAGTTTACTGACATGTTATAAAAAGGTTTAATCTGAAATGCATTTCTCATATTTCAAAATAAGATGCCACATTTCTGTTTTTTTTCTTTGCAGGGGCCGGTGTATTCTTTCTCGCCTGTGCCGAAGGGGAGCAGATCAGCTTTCTGTTTGACTGTATCGTTCGAGGCATCTCCCCAACCAAAGGCCCTTTTGGATTACGGCCAGTCCTACCAGGTTAATATAGGAAGTATAGAGTAACAGTGCAAAGCAGAAAGTTGCCATGTCTAGCACTTATTGCTCTGGGCAGACTTACAGCTTGCAGACACGAGGAGCAGTGGAAAGTGCAAAGTGGTTTTCATTCTGGAACATCACTCTGAATATTTCTCAGTTAAATTAAGGCAGTTTTCCATTCATTAATCTTGTGCCAGTCCATTCACAAGAAACACTGGTGACCGGGTTATTTATCCGTGGTGCTGCCTTTCTCATTAATAAACTGCCTTCTCGCCCTCAAACAAGTCTTATGGGGCCATTCTGTCTTTATGTAAACACACTAGCTAAACAAAAGATGGGTGAAAAAAGCCCAGGCATTTTACATCTGTCCAATGCCAAGACATATCAGGGAGCGTATTTACAAGCACATTAATAAAGCAGTGTGGGTTGATGGTCACCCTGCAGTCATGGGCTGTACTTTTTCTTCTGGCTTTTAAATACAAATGTTATTAATATTAGTAATCTGTGTTTTCTTTTAAAACACATTTTTTTCACTAAAGAAATAGGGAGCTAATTTTAAAAAAAAAAAAAAAAAAAAAAAAAAAAGTAATTTTTGATTTTGTAAAAGTAATTTGAGTATCTGGAATCAGTCCAACCCTGGCTCACATGGTAAATGGTATGTGTGAACTACTGTCTGGGATTAGGTGTAAACCTATATAATCCTATGGCAACATATAATGTTTTATTCCATTTCCAAATTGAATTGGCTCTTTTAGTTAAGGGGTATGTGTGGGTACAGTCGTTAGAAAAGAAACAGCAAGCTTGCCAGCCTTGTTTCTTATAGTCTGTAGCAATGGTTCCCAGAAGTGTCGAGACAGATTGTTCAGTTCAGTAATTACCTAAACTCTCGTACTAACAGTGGCTTCATTCCAAGAAACCCTACTACAATCCAGTACAAAAAATAAAGCCAAAAATGTAGCTCATTTGTGTCTTCATGCAGTGCACATAAACAGTGTGTTACCCTTGGCAGTAGGCATTACATGCTAGGCCATTTACTTTGCTTCTACATGGCATGCTTAACTGTTCCTAAAGTGGGGGTATTACAGTCTTATTAAATGACTGTATTGAGTAATAATAGCGTGCCCTTGGGACGTTTTTCCATCTCCCCAATCAAAGCTTAGTTTTAGATGTAATGTTAGAATAGTAAAGGACTATTTGGCACTGATATATGATTTTTTGAAAGCGTGTTCTTTAATGTAACAAACAGCCACAGCTTTACATAAGGAGGTGTATCATATGACTAGCATATGCTGCTTTAGAATCCATGTATATAATCTTAGACCAGACTTTATAATAGTCACTTCATTAAAAATGGGTTGAAGTTTGGCTGTGCACATGAATATAGCTGTTGTAGATCAGATATAAAAGGAAAAACGAATAGACAATTATTATAATGGTTCACATGTAATAACATTTGAATTTTATTTATCAAGAAAAGGATAGGGCTGTTCATAAATCATTCAGTACTCCAGTCTTTTTTAAACTGAGACATTCATGGCATTAAATGGGCTATAATAAGTCAATGGAGAGAAACAGTTTAGGTGACACTATGCATAGTAAACAAGCTTGCTTGTTTCAAGGTAAGTGGTGAAAGGGGTGCTGCACAGATTCATTTGATCACACATCCCCAAGAAATCAGATCTAACCCTTTCTGAGAAGGTTAAACTCGCGAAGGTGAAATTAAATGTGAAAAAGAAGAAGCTACACCAAGTTCTTTCTGCCAGTATGCGAAACTAAATCCTGGAAGCTATAAATTCACGTCTAACCGCAAACCTGACACTGAAGGCTGTGCATGACTTACTTATTTAAATAGATGAATGAATGCATCAGTAGCATCACTATGAAATGGAACTGGGCTACATAAAAAAAAGAAAGGGATTGAACTGAAAACCTTTGCTTTATCATAACAGCTTCATCTCAGGATGAAAGGCTGGTGTATACTTTTCTTTAAGGCTCTCAAAGGCACATAAAATAATAAAAACATGGGCTTTTTTGCTACTGGTAATGACTTGCAAAGAGATTTTAAATAATAAGCTGTATAGCAATATAGGAAGTTGCAAAGAACCCCCTGCAGTTTCTATAGAAATAAAAAGTTGGAAAACAGATAATGCCATATAAAAAAAAAAAAAAAAAAAAAAAAAAAAAAAATAAAAAATAAAAAATAAATAAATAAATAATAATAATAATAATAAATAATAATAATGAATCCCATAGCATCAAAGCTGCTCATCAGAGCTGCTGTGTCCAGTGTCATGTTCAATTTTACACTAAAACATATATCTGTGGAGTCTGTTTACAACATTCTTTCATAGTGATGTCCTCTGTGCAGACTACTTTATCAGGAAGCACTGTTGGCAGTCCAGTTCCTTTGTATTCCCTAAAGGAAGTTCTAACCACGAGAACCTGCTGCTGTGTGAATAAATAGTTGCATGCAACTTATATTCTCACTTAACTTACATTCTCACATTGTTTGGCCAGTCCGTGTAGCTCAAGAAGCAAATTGTGCTTTTGTTAATACTGAAAGCATTTTACAGGAAGCACCTAAGGAGCTGCTATTAACGATTTATAAAAAAAAAAAAAAAAAATAAAAATCAACCATACTAGACTCTACATCTTTAAGTTATGGAAATTATTACAATTAGAAATCTGTTCTCCCATTGTGTCACAATTTATTATTTTTCAGAAAATGCTTGGGTCAGGACTTGCTGAGTCAGTTTAAACATATTGTATATTTATATGTGGAAATATTTCTAAAACCATGATGGACAACTTGGCATTTGCAAAGTGAGTGCTTTATTTCAAAATTTTATTGTATTTTTTAAATGGTCTTGTCCCAGAGTGACAGAAATTCAAATTTTTTTTTTTTTTTTTTTTTTTTTTTTTACATACCCCTGATCATTGCCTATTATTAAACTGCCACTTAGAACAGACACTGTAGATCATGGCTTAGAGACAGTCAGGATCAAAGACCCTGTTAACAGTGTACAGTAATCGCTCTGAAGGATTTTGTGTAATTTCATAAGGGATGATGGGCCCTATTCATAAAAGTACTTGCCGACTGCCGTAATTAAACACATTTTGTTTAAAACTAACGAAAGTCGTCCGTAATGCTATTCATAAAATGATCCGAGCAAACGTGCGACTGTCGCAGAGCACTTTATTAATGGGTATGCTGTCGTTCAAGAACAAAAATCCGCCTCTTCAGCATTGTTAATGTTCCCTGAGTGGCATCGGTAGCTGTTGCAAAAAGAAAACCGGAATCCACTGACAGTACTACCGAAACCCGAGTCTGCAGCTGCCAGTCACAGGCAGTTTGCAAAACCTGATTCTGATGCCCCCATCACGTCTGCCAAAAATTCAGGACAAATACTTTTGTATTTTTGTTTTGTTTGGCAACGCTGGTAAACAAATTTCCTTGTTTGAGTATGTATTTATATTAAACATTTCCTTCATATAAAGCTACAGATTTTTTTTTTTTTTTTTCAAAATAGGTATGTCAATGAAGTAATTGTTAATCTTTCTCTCAATTCGTTAAAACATGCCTTCATAGACAAAAGTCATTGGGGCTTAATGATGAATCTGAATTATCTCTTATGAATAGCAACTGCTGTTAAATAGGTGGCTATGGATGAAATCCGATCATGTACTCCTGTTTTCTCATTTCGACACCCATTATGAATAGACTCCGATAAGACTCTCTTGAAATGTGCCCTGATCTTATGCCTGGCACTGTGCCCTGAAGTTTATGCCATCTTTCTGGTATGTGTTCAAAATTTGGTGGTGTATACATCAAGTCAAGTGTACATCATTAGACACTCAGGATGATTTTAAGCCATTTTAAGTTTCCTCATCACTCCTCCAGAATATACAGAGAATGTATTAACCTTGGGATATCCTTCAAGCAATTCCCTCATAGAAACTTCAGAAATCTAACAAGGCTCTTCCTTGGAAGTTGGTTAAAGGGGGTCCCCTTTGTTCCTTTTCTTTTTTTTGTATATTTGCTGAATTAGAAAGGACAGGCTTACTGTATACCTTGAATTCAGAATGCTATACACTTTGGTTTGGAATTGAATTTTCATCAATCTTTTTGGCTTCAGATCTTAATGCAAACCCTGCGGACATAGAGGACAGAGTCAGCTATGAAACACTGGAGCTGGAGAAGCGCCTCAGCCTTCTGTCTCGCTCGAATCGGCAGAGCAGCACAGGTAGGCAATACCAACCAAATACACACTGCACAATTCTCAAAGTGACTGACAAAAAAAAAAAAAACCTTTAAATTCTGTGTAGTTCATGTTGTTAAACATAATGTTATGGAATTGTATAACTGTGAAAGGTGAGGGACAGACAGGTAATATTATAAAGCTTGAGAGGTTTTCAGGCAAGAAATCTATAGTACAAGTGCCTTGGACATTCATTGGCTAATCCACAAGCCTATTACCTTCAAGTTCCCATTAACCTATAAGATATACAAAGCAATTTCACAAACTCAGTCTTGCTGTGCTTTTGAATTACCACCTCCTCCCCAACCACCACCACCTCTCTCCCAGCCTCGTCCAGAGGGGGAGAGGGGTTGGGGGGAGTATACAATGCTCCTCTGCCTAAGTGTTCACTGGGATGATCACGTCGCATAGATCTATTGTTTTATTGTTCGTTTTGTTACCAGGTGGCATCGGGATGCTCCGAAGGATGAGGCTGTTCTCCATTTTTACTTTACTTATTTTTCTTCACCCATTGTTTGGGTTCAATGTTTTTGGAAACCTGTAAGATTGTATTTTAATAAAGGTGGTTATTTAAAGCAAGATTGTCCTGACTGAAATACGGTTACTTGCTCCTGTTGACACACTTGTAATTCTGTTTTCTAGCATCTACTTCCAGTTATGGTGCGTCTGTAGCACTGGGAGACGACAGAAGCCTGTCCAGCTCTTCATCTGACACCAGTCACTCGGACACGAGCATCGGGAGCCGGTTGGCAATGTGGCCGGAACCTTCCCTGGGAGGTGCCTCCATGGAGAGTCATGAACTTGCAGCAGTGAAAAGCATGCATCCTGGGGAGGAGAAAATGTACGCTGAGGTCATGCGTGGCTGTAGGCCACCCCCTAAGCCCCCCCGGCCCAGGAAACCACACCAAATTGTCCGCCAGAGTTCTTCGGACAGTGGGATTGCCACTGGAAGTCACTCCTCTTACTCTGGAAGCTTCTCTTCCTATGCTGGCAGTTTGGATATCTGCCACGCCGATGAGCTTGGATCCTTGCTTAGCCTGCCACTGAACTTTGCTTCAGATCAGAACTTGTGCACTTGCCAGCACGGCGAGCATCCGAGGGCTGTGGGCTCCGAATATCAAATTCCCAGCTCTTTGAGGCATCTGTATGACACACCTAGGAGTTTATTACAGGCAGCTACTGCCAGGGAAGCGCAGGGCAAGAGTTCGGTTTCCACACTGCTAACGGACCAGGGCACCTCAACTCTACTTCCAAGTGTTACAGACACTAACCTGGTCGTGCCTGAGCAAAGGCCAGACAGGGGATTGGCTGCAGCACTTTCTGATTACGGAAGCTCCAGAGACTTGGATGAGACGTATGTGGATTACGTTCCAAGGTGGTCAGTTGCAAAGCAACAAGGAGAGGTGCTTGAATGCAAAAGCAGCGAGTTGGCGCCATCTGCTGATGTCTCTACAGACCCTTGTGAAATATGCAGCCCTCACCCAGGAGTTACAAGAGCTCTGTTTACTGCATGTCCAGTCTGCGGAGGACTAAAGGTGCAGTAATTATAGTGTTATTAATTTACATATATTTTTAATGGTAACTTGGAATGCTTTATTTCACCAAGACAAAAACATACACTTTTATTTTCACTTTCACAATTAGTTATACAAAGCCGACTTGAATATCATTAATAAAATGGGTTAGTTGCAAATCTCTTATTAAAAGAAATCCTAAACATGATTAAGATGTATAATGAAAATCATGGTTTTTATATAATCCTATTTTTTTTGCCAGGATTATTGTAAGAGTCATTCTCTACTTAAGGTTAAAAAACCAGTAAATGAAATGTTGTTTCCTTTTCACTATCAGCAGTTCCTTTGAAAGTTTAAACCTGTTTGCATTTTCCTTTTGTAACAAATTTTTGCATTTTCTGACCCCCCCACCCAAAGACATGTAACCCTGGACACTGCAGGCCTTTTCTTAAATGTACTTTTCATTTGGAGATAAAATAGCTCACTTCTTCAAGTCAGGATAGTAACATATTTAAAATTCTAATTATTTACCACCAATGAGTCAAAAACTCCCAGGGCATTTACATGATTAGAGTTGCCCTTCACGTAGCTACTTCTGCTGTACACCGTAAATCAATATGCTTGACACACACACAAGTTGTCCTGTAAGAAATGCTGGCCTTTCCCTTTGCTGCCTCAATCAAAAAAAAGCTTCTACTGTGACAATCAAACATCAAAGAACCATTCCCTGTCTTCAGGCTGTATTTTGTATTAGTCTGGTATGATAATAGTCAATTAATTCTGCACTATTAACTAAAGAATTAATCAAAGAAACCATAGTAAACAATTTTCAACCATTTATATAACACAATTATTTTGCTTATTGGCTTTGCCCAATATACAAAACTACTCTTTTTAAAACCGTTAATACTAGTACTACAGTTGTGTGCGAAGCTATTCATCACCCTACTACAGTGAGTAGCGTACTGCTTTCTGTAAGTGAAGATCCGCTCTTTGTAATGATCTTGTTCGGTATGAATCATCACCTTTTTGTTTGACTTGCCCAGTATATTTATCAGTGTTATATGCCTCCTTAATGTATTATCACATCCTCACCAACTGCAGCAAGATCTGATTTCTTAGAAATGTCTCAAATTTTTTCTATTAAATGTCCATTCAATTTGTCTTGAAACATTATTGTATTAGTACTTTAAGATTTTAATGTAATGTTCTAAATGTAACTGCAAGCCGTTGTACAAAAACTCTATAAACTATAAAACTCCAGCTATTAGTTTCTAGACCAAATCCCAATTGAAATGAATGGGGTGATACCCTTTACAGTCCAGAACCTGTCTATAATGATTTGTAAGTCTCGTCTGCCTAAAGCCATTGTAAATATGACTGTACAGTCTGACAGCACAGTCAAGTCCTGTGGGTCTAGTCCACGGGTGGCCAACCTTTCACAGACCAAGAGCCAAGGAAATAAAATGTACAGTGACAAAGAGCCCCAAACTTTAAAAAGTGCTTAATTGAGCATTTCACTGATATTTCTTACTACAATTACTAACACACACACACTATTAAATGCAGGTGACCTTTATTTTTCCAGTACATACGTAACAAATACATTTCACTATATATAAAAGCATAGTTTTGTTTTTGTTTCTTATTTGGGTGAGTAGCTAACTATCGTTTATTTTCTTATACCACGTACAGGCAGGATCTGTACTCGGTGTGACTTTTGGCATTCTTTACTACGCACATTATTGGAGTTCTGAATGCAGCTGCAGTCCAATGTCACTATTTAGATAGATATAACATCCCTAAGGCAAGTTTTCACAAACTCACCTTTGGAGTTGTTTTTTTTTTTTTTTTTGCACGGGCAATGTTCCAGGCCACTTGTTAAGAGTAGGATAGAGTCAGATTGTTTGGCAAATTTGGTCAATATTTGCATCTGTTTGTCCATTTGCTTTTTACTGACAGCAGTCATTTGACGGGTACATTTTAATCAGCTCTGATATGAAAATGAAATACAAACCTTCAGATACAACTCAGAAGTTAAAGTTCATGAACATAATGTCTAACATTTGCACAGCAGAAACACAGTATTTAAATGGAAATTAACACATATAACGCATAACTATCATGGCTGTTCTAGCGTTAACTTAGACAGAAGTTCAGAATCTTTTGGTAATTCTTTGTCAATGTGGGCATGGTTTGTAGTGAAGTAACGCTGCAGATTTGAAGATCTGAACTGCGACAAAAGGCAAGTGCCTGGTTGCATAACACCTTAAGTGAAATTCCCCCCTTAGTTTTCCCAAATGTTCTACTTAAGTAATATTTGTATTTAAGTATTTAGTTTAAGTTCATTAACTGTTGCACAAAACTACTTTAGGGGATAACTAAGTGAAAATACTTAAATGTCCTATTGAGGCCCCTTAAATCGAAAAATCTGTATGGCAGCGTTTTTGTTAAACTGAAGAGGACAGAGCCACACTTCGCAGAAGGATTTGCAGAGAGAAAATCCTTTGGCTATAATGGATGATGAGCAATTAATAACAGACTGTTGATTTGACTGAAATACTGTCTTTTTTTTTAAAATTTAGTCATTGCCAATTATTTTTCAAATTTTGTCTGAATTTGAAATGCCCAATTATTATTTAGACTCAGCTCACCACTACCACACCTGCGCTGACTCGGGAGGGTGAAGATGAACACACGCGGTCCTCCAAAGCGTGTGCCGTCAGCCGACCGCTTCTTTACACACTGCGGATTCACCATCCAGCCACCCAGGAGCTACAGCGCCGGAGGACAACGCAGCTCCTAGGCAGCTAACAGGCAAGCCTGCGGGCGATCCGCCAGGCTACGGGGGTCGCTGGTGCGCGGTGAGCCGAGGACGCCCTTACCGACCTAAGCTCTCCTACTTCTGCCTATTTCTTCTGCTTCATGGCAGTTGTCAAATTCGGACATCGTTTGCCTGTTACTTGCTTTGTTTTATTATATTCCTCCATAAGTATTATTTTTTTCCTCCTCTGTCCAGTTTGGGTTTCCTTTTTTTTTCATCTTCAGATTTTCTTTTTCTGCACTTATGAACAAAACAGAATCCGGTCCTTTTCAAAGTAAAGTTAACGTTTCCAGGCTTCTGTAACTCGAGTCCCGAATGCACAGTAAAGGGTAGATTTGATTTGCTGGTTAGTTGCCATGTAACAAAAAAGTGTTGCTGCCATGCTGCTGATTGGCTAACGTCAGAAATGGATCGGCTTGTCATGGAAAAAAACAAAACAAAACTCGACTTATTGTAAAAATAATACATATATAAAAGAATAAAAATAAATAAATAAATAAATAACTTATTCATTGTGTAATGAAACATATGGGAAGTTCGAAGAGCCGCATGCAGCTCAGGGAACGTCGGTTGGCCACCTCTGGTCTAGTCCGTCTGAATACTTACACAATGGAGAGTAACATTAGAATGAATACAATACTTGCATTACAGTGTACGTAATGCTGTTGTGTTCAACTAGTTGGTCATGTATATCATTTTTAGGTACAGTGTTAGATTCTACAGTAGCTAACTCTATAAACCAGAACAGTGTGTTATCTGGAATTTGTTTGGTGTCATGTGATGCTGGGTTAGACAGGTTTTTCTATGCACTATTGAATGCTTCAAATTCTATAGCATTACAGTTGCTCCGTTGTTGAATGACGCAAGTGACATATTTTACAGTTTATAGGCGTTGTATGAAAACATTTAGCTGAGATAGCAATTGTTAGTGTTACAGATACATTTCTTTATTTGAATGAAATATTGGAACCTTCCAACTGTAGACTATTCAACTTCAGCCATTGCTTGAGTGAACAGCAGCAAAAACAAAATGTCACTGATTTTTTTTCGAGTTTCAGATAATAAAGAAAACATTCAACGTAAACTGCTTTTTTTTTGTAAAAGAAATGCATTTTAATGCCTTCATGCATTCCAAAGTCAGTTATACACACATAATGTAGCCTATTATACAATAGAATTAATAATGAAAACACATTACAACATGCAGTAGGATTATAATGGTAATTGCAAATATACATGTTTTGATTAATTAAACCTGAATACCTTTAAACTTATTTATACTCTAATATGTAAAAGCAATCTAGCATATAGTCTACCCACAACAATAATAAAGGGCTTGTAGGCTTCTATATACTTCTAAATTTGCAAATATCTGGGCAAGATATTTCACTTAATAAATTACAAAATACATGTTTTCTTCCCTTCCTTGTTTCTATGCTGTTAACACTGTCAGTGATGCAGCTTCAGTCCCTTCTTTGATTTCAGTTAAAGTTGGTCTGATTCTTGGAATTTGTAAATTCAGTTTGCTCCCAAAAGGTAAAACGTCTTTGTGTTATATCTCTGCTACCATTTTGCGGCACCTTAAATTTCGGGAATTGTTTGATTTTGGTACTGCGTAAGAGAAACCACGAACTGGAAATCCGCACAGTTTTCTCAATTCCTCCCCAAGCTTTCCAAACTCCTTGCAAATTACCATGGAATAAAATAAAGCAAGACAAATAATATTTACTTTTTATGGGGTGCCATTAATGACAAATAGCCCAATTTAGTGGTTTTCTTTTTTTTTTTGCTGTAGGAATTGTGGAGGGAGATTATTAATTGAAGTAATTAGCTGGACAGAACAAAAGCAATACTTTATTACTCTGTTAACTGAATTGAAATGAATCTTGTTCCACTCCAGCCCTATTAATTAGATTTACATACCTGGATTCTGCTGAGTCAATGCCCAGGGGGCGTAAAATTGAGGGGGCCATTGTCTCAGGCAGGGCAAAATTATAGGCATTATTGCAGAGGGAGTATTTTTAACATTAGGTAGATAGATTACATTTACAATTATGCATGCTTAAAATTCAAAGGTAGAGTCAAGCTACAGAATCAAGAAGTGTAGCTAACATATTTAATGACTGGTGAAATACAATTGTTTTGTCATTTCAAATCTTTTCACAAAACAAACATTAAATTGCAGTGTCCACTGCAAAAACATATTATGAAAACCCACATTTGTACGTGAAAAAGCTAGAATAAAAGTCGTTTCATTTCAAAAATATATAGACATGTGACTTTTCGGTCCACTGAAATAAAGGGCTTTGCATAATCTCTGCAAGTAAGAAATTGCAGTGTCCAGTGTGACCCAACACGAAGTAATAAATTAACACCCAAAGTAGCACTATCTCATTTAAATGTTCAATACTAAATAAAGGTGCCTGAGTTACAAAAAAAAAACCCCAAAACAATCATCAAAATTGTAGCGTAACAGGAAAGCGTAATCAAGACTGCAAAGTCTGTATGATCCGATTCGAAACCGCTGAATTCCATGCCTTCGTTATGTGAACCGAAGATAATCCTAACCCTAACCCTGAATCATTCAACAGACAGAGCAACTACTCCTAGGCAGTTTTTCTATTCACGTGAGCCGCGATATTTCCCCTCGGCATTATTGACAGCATGGTTATTAAAAAACGGAAATTAATGGTGGACGTTTTACTTTCAGGTAAAAGTTGGGGTGGGGCAATCATTCAAACTGGGGCATTGACTCGGCAGAATCCGCTATATTTTCCCTTAACATTTCCTTTTAGACAGTTGAATTTCACTTTGGTTCAAAGCTACATAATTTAAATACATTAGAATCTGACATATCCGATGTTACATTTGAGCGGTGCGGCATCACGTGTAAAAAGCAGCATTTTGTCGCGCATATCGATGACCATTTATTTCTATGAGACTGAACTCACATTGACGAAGAAAATACTAAAAAGTACGGAAGTGTCGCAGCTGCAGAATTTTAGAACTGCAAAATCATATCTGGATGAAAACTTGAATGAATCCGCATGGATGGTGAACCTCTTATAATTGAAGTTTCGCATCACCTACATTTGTTTGATCAAAAGAACAGGTACCATAAGGGCACTGAAAGCAAAAACAGCATCTTGGCTGCAGTTGTACAGGCTGTAGGGATGTCCGGTATTTATCGCTTACATTACATGATTTATTAATTCAGGCCTCATTTTAGAAATAAAATTAAAACACATGTTTTATTTTCATTGAAGCACATACCTGTAAACAATAGAACATTCCACAAGGTGGCGTTTCATCGTATGTCTGGGAGGGTTGTGTGTCCCATCATTTGTGGCCAGTCTGGCTGTATTGGTAGGGCCATGATTTACTTTGGAAACCACTGCCGCATATGCTGTTTTAATGTATGCCAATCAATTTTGCTGTATCGCCCCTCAGCGCTCCCCGCTAGCGGTGCCTTGCTGCTCATGTGTGTCCCTGGCTTTATACTACATTGTAACTGCTATATTAACACCTTGGCATATTAAATCACCCCCTGTATAATTAACTAATTTTACTTCATAAAGTTACCGCTTTGTAGTTATCCAAATACTTAACGAAAAACTGACAAAAATTGAAAAATGTGACATTTTGAAATTTAACATGAAATACTGTACTGTTATTATGGCTTCCGGTAGACTTCTACGATATAATTTTGTAGTTTCTTTGATTTACATGACGTTATATAAAAGATGTAAATTATGTACATGTATATTTTTTTAATTACGTCTCAGTCCTAAAATTGTAGGTATCGTAATGTAAAACTTTTGGCCCTAGCTGTACAGTACTGCACATATACTACACACTAAAAAACAAAATCATTGAAAATACAGTATTTGGCAATTTAAAAAACAGCATTCTAAAAACAGCTCTTTCTGTGGCTATGCAACAATAATCGAAACTAAAAGTGCGTGTTAACCCGAGACAGAAATGGCAATTAAATCCCAAAAAAGCAAACGAAGTGCTCACACAAACTGGCTTTGGAGGTCAGCGATGTTATGAACAAATCTTGTTTCAGCTTTTTAACGCTACAGTAGTTATATGAATCCCTTGCTTTCTTTTTATTTAACATGGTTAAACTGGACAGCTTGTTTTACGCAAAGTTATAGCTAGCATGCAAAAAGTGCAACTGCATTCCAAAACGCACCATCTTTTCTTACGCCTGGCTTTGATCTACAACGGAATTCTGCCTTCCTAAGAGCTGAATATAGACCTGTAATAAAATATGCATTGATCAGTTTACATCTTTAGCAAAGATCCATTGTTGAATAGAAGGTATCATATCTTACAGGATTGGATATGATAGGTTTTACTGTAGATAATGTTCAAGAGTGCAGACATGATCCGCTGGGCCTGTCACAACAGGTCCTCAGAGTTCAGGTCTATCCAGTTTAGTTGTGGTGAGATGATGGTACACAGGCTTTATGGGACATTTTATTTATTTATATATTTATTTAATAACTGCATGCCTTCTCAGATAGACAATCCATTATTTTAAGAAAAAAGTATAGCCAATATTTATTGTGCTGTCAAAATATTAGGCTAAATGGTAGAAAATAATGAACAATATGCATCTGTGCATTTCGGTCGAATGCTGCAGTCCTTTCAGATTGGTGCATCAGTTTACAGAAGATAGCACTTTTGGCAATGTAAAAACATTGCAATAAATAACATAATGAAAGTAACTATAATTTACGGTAGTGTTTCAGCAAGTAGCACACAACAGCAACTTAAAAAAAAATGGGTTTTGGCTTTAAATATTTACACCCAAAAAGTAATATGGTGCCGACACCATATTTATCCAGATGGTGGTTTTATAAAAGAAAAACGGACTGCGTTTGATATTGTACAGCAAAACTATTTCAGAACAGAGACAATGCTTCTCTGTTCTAATAGGAGGAAGATTAGAAATCTGTCCCGGGCTATTGTTACATTGCAGGGAGAGCTAGTGGAAGAAAGCTTCTTCTTATACATCATATTATTAGAATGGCTTCAAAATTAGGACGTACATTTGGTTTCCTTTTTAGGAAAAAGGTGTTTTTTTTTTTCTCTGTCTAGTGGACGAAAGTTAGTGACTGCTACTATTCTTCCTACCCTAGATTATGCCAATTTGCTTCCAAGCAGTCCTTACACAAGTTGGATGCAATACCCCTGGTGCTGCAGGTTTTGTTCTAGATTGTCGCACCATTATTATATGTATATACAACTAGGATGGCTGTAACACATCGTAGGCTTTTTTATTGGTGCTGTTTTGTTTTTAAGGTTCTTAAAGGTTTGGTACCTTCTTATCTGAATGCTCTGGTGGAGAGGATTCACACTGGCTATAGTTTACGGCCTCAGGATTCTGTTAGTTTGGCAGTCCCAAGGGTTCACACATGTTTGAGAGAACTGTTTTTCTCCTAGCAGCTCCCAAATTTGTGCAATTATTTTACTTGTAGTTTGAAAATGGAATTTGACACTCCCTCCTTTTCTGGCAATAAAGATCATATTTGGGAATTGCTTAGAGCTTCTTGCTGTTGTTTTTCCTTTAGTCTACATTAGCATATGTGTCTTATTTGTGGTGCTTTTTTTGTAGGCTGCTGACTAAGTTTGAGCCACACATGTATTTATTGTGTTGCTTGTATTGTAATTGTTTTATTGTCTATCAGGACCCCCTTGTAAATGAGGCATTGGTCTCAATGGGTAAGTCTTCTGTAAAATAAAAAAATAAATAAACAAAAAAATTCACCTGCGATAGCCATACCATTGAAAATGACTAAGCTGCTTTATAATTTCTAGTAAAGTCTTTCCATTTTTCTATAGGAAATATAGATAAATGACCTGCAGGTTTGTTGAGGGCCTTCAGCCAATTAAGGACCTCCATGTTGTCATTAAAGCTTAAGTTGAGCATGGCTAGTACTCGTCTTATAATTGGTAGAGCAGCACTAGAAACAGAGAAGGCTGTGTAGGAGGACCTGGCCTTCAGTCTTTGTGCAGTCCCGTAAAAACATCATGAAAGAGATGCACATGACCTTTATATAGACCTTCAGAGCATGATCTTGTGATAATAGCCAATGTGATTGTTTTGTCTTCAGTATGCTTGTTGTTTACATTAATCAGTGTTTAGCTGGTTTTTTTTCAGGCAGGTCATTACTGTAGAATCTGTAAACGCTAACCGGCAGTCAGATTTTATAGAATGCTTTTGCATCAGTTTAGTAACTATAGTAACAAACAATATGGATACACTAAGCAACCCTTCAAATAACTTTTTGTTTTCTAGTTTAGGCAGTGCTTTTATGTTCAACACAGGAAATGTTCATATTCCAGAAATATTATTCAGTTAATTGGTTGTTTTGTGTGTGAAAGTTTCTTTTAACAAATAATGCAAAAATAATAATATATAAAAGTGTGCAATATTAAAGCAATTAAACATAGTCATACTCAACACAAAGGTAATAATGACATACACTGTACAATATAATGTTTTTTATTGCATGATACTTTGTAAGTAAACCGGAATCATACTGAATGTAATGTTTTATCTCTTATCAAGGGAACAACTCTGTCACATTCAGGAGTCTTAACCATACCAGCTGTACCGGGTAAGTGTGTGTTCACAATAACCCAATAAAACACTGGGCCAACTGTATGCTCTGGTTTACTATATATAGCCATCTATCCACTTTCCACTGAGCAGTGAATCCTGGCATTTTATATTTCTTTTTATGTTCATTATTAGTATTTAATGGTTAATGCATTGTGTGGTTTATCTACAGTATATGATCTGCAGACACAAACCACTCTATGTTTGTACACTTTATTTGATTTGGTCATTATTTTTTGCAAAAGGGGTCTGCTGAGAAACTTTTCACTGGCAGGCAACAGTAACGTCTACACATAAAACATGAATAGACAACAATCTGGATTAAACACAAGGGTATCAATAAATATACACAGAGAGTGGTCATTATTACCTATCTGCAGAAAAAAGATAAGGTCCAACTTTTGTTATTTATAAAGATTGTAGTTGGTTGCAAGAAAGCATTGTGAGCCATGGTATAACAATACCAATCTGCAGATTACCTACAGTAGCTCTTTCTTTTATTTAGCATGTTTAAAAACCCTACACAGATTCTAGCTACCTCCTTTTGATAAATGTTTCTTCCCTTGAATAATGTTACAACATAAAAGCAACTTTATTATTAGAGTTGCATAAAGATTCCAGTTTGTATATCCTAAAGCAGGATCTAAACGTGACATCTGATAAAAACTGTGGCAAGTCTTTGTACCACTCTGGAATGTGCCAGTGTCAAGGAGAATGAAAAAAGCAGTAATGACAATGTCCCACCTCAACTGAGAGCGGCTCCTGCTGGTCCTAAAGACAGTATCCTGGGCCAACAGTTTAATCATCCCATTCATACTACATCTATCAGTCTTTGAATGATTACACTATGTAACACAATTTTTGTTCCTGGGTAGTAAGTGTTATTTCCTAATTGCTTATGCCTCAAAAGTATAGAAAATGGCTATTATTCCCCACAAACTTTGCTTTTGTGACCAGGACAGTGATATTTTGAAATTTACCTATTTCCAATGAGAAAACGGGCAAATTTGTGTCTTTTCGTTCACATAAAGTCCGAAAAAAACAACATATGAATCCAAATTAACATGTATTTATACTAAAGTAATACAAAAATGACTACAAAAGATTTAGAAGCGAGTAGTGTTTCGAGATTTACGATTATACTGTAAATCACTTTCACGAATCAGCCCCCAAATGTAGTCTCCCATCATGTTCTCGTTATACTGTCCTTGGTAGCGGCGTTCAAAGTCCAGTATATCCTGGAGGAAGCGCTCACCTTGCTCCTCTGAGTACGCTCCCATGTTCTCCTTGAATTTATCAAGATGAGCATCAAGGATATGGACTTTGAGGGACATCCTACAGCCCATTGTGCCGTAGTTCTTCACCAGAGTCTCAACCAGCTCCACATAGTTTTTGGCCTTGTGATTGCCCAGGAAACCCCGAACCACTGCAACAAAGCTGTTCCAAGCTGCTTTCTCCTTACTAGTGAGCTTCTTGGGGAATTCATTGCACTCCAGGATCTTCTTTATCTGTGGTCCGACGAAGACACCGGCTTTTTCCTTTGCCTCAGACAGCTTAGGGAAGAAGTCTTGAAGGTACTTGAAGGCTGCCAACTCCTTATCTAGAGCTCTGACAAATTGTTTCATAAGGCCCAATTTGATGTGCAGTGGTGCAGCACCTTCCGGGGGTGCAGCAGTGGCTCCCACTTGACGTTGTTCCTCCCCACAGAGAACTTGGTCCGCTGTGGCCAGTCCCGCCTGTGGTAGTGCGCCTTGGTGTCCCTGCTGTCCCAAAGGCAAAGATAGCAGGGAAACTTGGTAAAACCACCTTGGAGACCCATCAGGAATGCCACCATTGCAGCCTCTTGATGCCATCTCAGAAAAATGCAGATATGTATCCACTTAGGCAGCTGGAACTAAACTGAACTGGTGGGCTTAAGGCCCCTGTATTTATACTACTATTTATATTACTGGAAAGTTCTAGAAAGTTCTAGAAGTTACTCCAAGTTTACTCAGCACTGAATCTATCTGGAATGTTCTGGAAAATAGGTTAATTTTCAAAATATCACTGTCCTGGTCACAATAGCAAAGTTTGTGGGGAATAATAGCCATTTTCTATACTTTTGAGGCATAAGCAATTAGGAAATAACACTTACTACCCAGGAACCAAAAAAAAAAAAAAAAAAATAGTTACACGGTGTTGTCTTTATACTGAGTCACACAGATTTGCAGGCCTCTTGATGTTTTTTAAACTACTAATGCCAATGAAGTACAAGAACTGTATTAATAGTAACTTCTAAATTAAATGAGATGTACTATTACAATTCGTTGGGGTATATCAATTGGTCAGATAATGTGTATAACTTGGGAATGAGGCTAACAGACATTTCACATGATACCATCCCAGCTCAAGTCCTCTTGGTTATTGGGGGCAGGAACTGGATTTCACCCATTTATTTAGTCTACTCGGCTCTTTCTCTCCTGTCACATTAAACAACATACTAGACTGTTTCATCAGATACATAAACTCTAACAGAAATTGGCTATATGTCAGAACAATAGACTTTGTATGTTAGGGTCCTGGTTTAAAAGTTTTCATTTAAAAGTGGTGGTTACAGCACCAATTTTTTGTTTGTTTATTTTGTTGACATTTATATATTTAAACACAGTCTTTGGAACTGATGACCTATTCCAGTTGGCATATACAGCTATATATTTAAAATAAGTCATTTTTGAGGGAATTTTTTGGGGGTTTTCACTACATTATTCCATACTCCTTTGTGCCACAATAGATAAGAAACCAAACAGAAAAGATGAGAAACGAAAAACAGATCTGACCTATGAGATAATGGAGGGACGGGGAGCAGAAAAGTCAGAAGAGGTAGGATTGCATTACTTCGTTTTTACTTTATCTCTATATTTAAGCAATAATGTCCAACCCAGCAGACATTTGCAAGATATTTTTTGATGTCATATGCTGGAAGGGAATGTAGGTTGTGTGAAATTAAAATCAATGTCCAAAGTGAGTTTCTAGATTCCTGTTGCTCTGGAGGTTTGCAGTCTGGTCCCGATCCTGTGTGAGATGATTTGACCTCAGTTCAGGGGTGGATATTCAGATCTGTCTTTGACTTTAAACAAAATATACCAGTCAAAATAAGATCAACAGAAGAGTCAGAACCAGCATAATCTGGTGAATGGCTACTGTGAGTCATGTTTCCTTTTGCACATTTATTTATACTGCTGGTATTACACGCATGGTTATGGGTAGTTTGACAGGTCTGCAAAATTTAGTGTCTGAGGCTCTACAGAATACTGGTTCTAAACATCTGATAACAAGAGAGTATACGTACTATACTGGATAAATAGTGTTAGTTAGATAGAGTGCAGAATATTAGAGCAGCAGAACCATTTAGAATGACTGCAAATATCACAAAAATGTAAGGTAAGGGGGGGATAAACTATTTCAATGGAATGTGTAGTTTTATGCATTTTCATTAAAAGTGTGTGTAACCCTTATCTCGTGTAAACCTTACCTCATGTGTGTGTTACAGTCAGATGAAAAAAGTGAATTAATGGCAAGCTGTGGACATCGGAAAATCTTCCATGAAACAGAAGGTACAGTAATAACAAACTGACCCTGATTTATGAACATCTTCTGTGAAGATGGAAGACCTACTCTTTTTCCCTTGTTAGTATTATATTTTCTATGACACACTAAGGAAAAAAAAATAGTATTGTACGGTTTTGCTTGTTACACAACTAGCTTTTATCTCACATTTTATATTAAGTAATTTGATTTTATATCACATACAACCGGCGGTCACGATACACCTGAATGATTTTATAGGTATCATTAATTATCTCTTTTTATTTCACTCTTTCAGAAGGTTCTGCTGGCACGTTGAGGACACACAGAGAGCACACTTCACTTGCAGGTATACATTTAATATGATGATTACATTCTAATTTATTCAGTGTAAACAACAGAAAATCATGCTGGATTGGCCATAATAGTATATAGATGGGCATGCATCTCACTGGTGTGTGTATCACACCTTGGTCCTGTTTGTTTGCCAAGGTGATCTACAGTACATGCTGTTTGGGGTTCACATTCAGGCTAAGTTGGCGTGGTCCATTCTATCCCTTAAGCCAGGCTTCTACAGAAACAAAAGGAGAGGTACTGGGGGCCAACCCAATACTGAGCTGTCCATATCAAGTTCTTCTAGTCTGACAACTGCAACCACAATTAAAGAGTGTCTTCAAACTGGGGTTTTAAAAATGTTCTGTGAAATTCATAAGTGGTATGTACATAATGTGCATTTAAAAGGCACAGACATTAGCTGCAGGTTAATATGTTGCACAGACAGCACAATCCATTATAGTTAAAAGGCCCAGTGATGAGATCAATGCATTATTTCCTGGCACGGCATATTACAAAAAATATTTTGGAAACAACTGTATGCATATCTCAGCGACATCTGATAGCAACTTTACTTGTTTCTGCTGTACGTTGCTTTCAGCTGGCTTCACGGTTCAGGGTAGCTTGTGAGACTTTGATTTTCAGGCTTGGCATTAACTAAATTAAATACCATTTGTTTAAAGGGTTTAATTGGACAGATCCACTGAGACATACAGCTGTAGCTAATGGTGTCAAAGACAGAGGGAAAACAATGATATACTTTTACATTAGTGCCCCTGCGATTTTGTTGAGTAAACGTGTAATCTTTTACCTGAAAAAAAATGTTGTGTCCCAAATAAGCAAAAAGCTTGTTATTATTCAGTACTGCATTTGTAGCACAAACCTCATCGACCTCTGTTACCGATTTTCACATTTGTAATCTGTAGCAATATCAATGATACAGACTACACTCTCTCACAATAGTACACAGCTGTATTCCGTGAGTCTCTCACATTTGCTAACTGGTATTGCCCATTAAACATTAACCATTGTGTGGTCACTTTTATTTTAACCTCCCATCATACTCCACAGTATAAACTTCTTCCATTTTACAGCCATTACTAATTTTTTGTCACATATCCATTTTACTTCCTACATACAAACCGTTCAAACGCAGATGTATTCCCCCTTACACTATATTATAACCCCAAACTAAACCTATTTTAAACATTTTTAACTACTAAGGATTTCCTTTAAGAGCTGGAGATTGTTAAAAAAAAATGCTGCTTCTAGTTGGAGAAATGCCATAGTGAGGCAATCTGTTAAAATGTATTCTAGATCCAAGGGGAACCTATGAGCTAATGGCCTCTGCGGTTGAATCTCCAAAGAGATGTGACTTTGGTCTTCTCGGAGAATATGGTTAGTAAATATTTGCTTATACCTGTTTGTAAAATTTCAAGGGATCATGAAGTGTTTCTCATTTGATTTAGGTTTTGATTGTTGTAGAATTAACTACATAAGGGTACCATACTTTATTATATCATCTATATTTTCCTAATATGTAATTCATTACCTGTATCATTATGTGTGTTCTGCACTATTCTCTATAGATGTTTCTGTTTAGATCATCATTTTTTCATGTTTACTAACTATTCATGGGAAAAAAAAACTAATTCTGAAAAGACTCCTCAGGGATGCGATTGTGGGGAAGTGAGGTGGGGGAAGCATATTTGCACTATGCACTGGGGAAGCATGTTTACACTGCACTGGGGAAGCATGTATGCACTGTGCACTGGAGAAGCATGTTCATGAGGTAGGGGAAACATGTTTGTGAAGTGGGGGAAGCAGTTTATGAGGTGGTGAAGCATGTTTACACTGCACTGGAGAAGCATGTTTGTGAAGTGGTGAAGCATGTTTACAATGCACTGGGGAAGCATGTTTGACAGTGCACTGGGGAATCATATTCGTGAGGTGGTGGAAGCATGTTTGTGAGGTGGGGGAAATATGTTTGCACTGTGCATTGATATGCCAAATGCCTTCCCCTTGTTCGTTCATTTTATTAAATACTTTGGATACACTTCTCCAGCTCACTTCCATGCAATCAGTCTTGAGGAGTTTTTTCAAAAGATGACAGGCTGCAAATGAAGGACTGCGACTTTATACACAAATGAGCTTACTTGATTTGAAAACGTCTTGAACGATACAAGCAAATTCTTATACTTGGTTTGATTGAATTAGTACACAACAAGCTTCAATATGAAAGCTGAACATTAATTTAAATAAATAACACGTTTTAATTTAAAAAAAAAAAAAGGATTGTAGCCTACTTGACGAAAGTAAAAATGGGCTTCTATTATTTTGAAATACCACTGCTTCAGATTATTACAACTGCTTAATAACATTTTATTTAAGGTTTGTGTTGAACCCACCCCCATCCCATCCCACACTAGTATGTACAATACTCAAATAAACTTATGATTTTAAATGTGCGGTTTTCAAGAATGGTATTACTGTCATTGCTTGTGCCCTGGCACCTTTCTTTACAAATTAAGCACTGCTTAATTCGACTGGTCTAGCGTTCTTAATTTCTAGCTTTGTTGGCCTCCGTGCTGGTCCCAGTCGCTATGTAAATAGCGCTGACATAGTCCGCAATGTTAGGCCTTAGTGAGTATTTTTGTTGATAATTAAGAGATACAGAAAAGGAGCGAAGGCAAAGACATCGCAGTTCACCACCCACGCATTACTAATGTTGACCTGGAGAAGCTGCGAAACTCCAAAGCTCTTTCCAGCAGCACACCCTCTGGTCCGGAGCATATAAAGTCTGTTTCAACCTGAGAGCTTTGTTGTCACTAGATGAAAACCGACTATAATTAGTATCCTTAAACTACAATAAAGAAACAAAAAACCACAAAGTTTTTAATAAAATAAAGAAAGAAAGCCACCATGGATGTTTGAATGCCATGTCCCGTGCCTTGTTTTGAATTTTAATACTAAAATCGCTAAAATACCCCGATACTGGCAGTTTTTTTCTTTCACCCAAATCCCCTATGCCACTTATATGATGAAGCTATCTGGTATACTCTAAAAACAATATGTAAATCACCTCAATTACCGATAGATAAATAGAACCTTGTTTGAGGGATTCTTTTTTCTCCAAAGTGGAAGGATATATAATAGAATTTTTGTGTTTTGGTTTTTAAAAAAATACATAAAATGGTGTCCATATTGTAAGTGGGATAACACCTTCAAGGGCTTGCGCGCTATGTTGCAGTAACATATGGCTTTGTTGGTTGAAGGCACTCGGCTTCGCTTTGTGGTTCATGCCTCCAACCCAACTACTGTATGTTAATGTAACACAACAGACACCCTGTCGTGTGTTATCCCTTAACACACGCTATGCAAAACACGCACCATGTGTGTAGTGTGCATGAATGAGTGGCCTTGGGCTACATATCTTGTATTACTCAGAACCTATTACCCAAATACTATGTATGTTACAAGCCTATATAAAATGTAAATGACATACATCATCTCTAAGATTGCCATTTAAATAATCAAACAAAAAACCATACGCTTTTTGTGTATTTTGAAATACCTTATGACTAAAGCTAAGGTTTACAATTTTAGAAAAGCAAACTATGAAAGTATGAAACAGAGACTAACAGAAGTAGATTGGAGTAAAATAGAGAAAACATTCACAGAAAAATGTAGTACTAGAGGCGCAAAACAATTACATCCCTAAAGTAGACAAATCTAAATGTAAAACTAAATTGCTAAAATGGTTTAATAGATCAATTAAAAAAAATATTCAGCGAAAAAAGGCACTTTACAGAGTGTTAAAAAGGGACCAAAAAGAAAGTACACAGAAAGAGTACACGGAACTGCAAACACAAGTCAAAAAAGAAGTTAGAAAGGCCAAGAGAGAAATAGAAATGAACATTGCTAAGGGAGCTAAAACCAATTCCAAAATGTTTTTCCAATATTACAACAGCAAGAGAACATTCAAAGAGGAGGTTAAATGTCTAAGAGATACAAATAGCAAAATCATAGATGAAGAAAAAAAAAATAGCAAATATATTAAATGATTACTTTTCACAAGTTTTTACAAAGGAGGATACAGACAGCATGCCCCAAATGTCGTCCAGTTCCTATCCAGTTTTTAAATAACTTTAGCATAACCGAGGCAGAAGTATTAAAGGGACTAAGAGCTCTTAAAATAAACAAATCCCCTGGGCCGGATGAGATCCTCCCAGTAGTACTCAAAGAAATGAAAGAAGTAATTTACAAACTGCTAACCAAGATCATGCAACAGTCTCTTGACACAGGGGTGGTACCGACAGACTGGAAAATTGCAAACGTAATACCGATCCACAAAAAGGGAAACAAAACTGAATTGTATAATGCATTAGTAAGACCTCATTTTGAATATTGTGTTTAGTTCTGGTAACCTCGCTATAAAAAAGATATTGCTGCTCTAGAAAGAGTGCAAAGAAGAGCAACAAGAATTATTCCAGGTTTAAAAGGCATGTCCTGTGCAGACAGGCTAAAATAATTGAATCTGTTCAGTCTTGAACAAAAAAGACTATGCGGCAACCTAATTCAAGCATTCAAAATTCTAAAACATATTAACAATGTTGACCCAAGGGACTTTTTCAGCCTGATAAAAGAAACAAGGACCAGGGGTCACAAATGGCGATTAGACAAAGGGGCATTCAGAACAGAAAATAGGAGGCACTTTTTTACACAGAGAATTGTGAAGGTCTGGAATCAACTCCCCAGTAATGTTGTTGAAGCTGACACCCTGGGATCCTTCAAGAAGCTGCTTGATGAGATTCTGGGATCAATAAGCTACTAACAACCAAATGAGCAAGATGGGCCGAATGGCCTCCTCTCATTTGTAAACTTTGTTCTTATATATTTACTCCTTCAATAAAATGCAAATGTTGGTCTGTCTTGTTGAAATATGCTGTGGTTGTTTCTTTCACCTTTTCCCTTTTATATTATGTGCCAAAAAAAGGAATTTTGGGTATTTATTGTGTTATTTATGCATTGCTAGGGGGCGTGTTTGCGTACCCAGTGGATCTGCCTGTGCCGGACAGGCCACGCGGTGATGGAGTTACTTATGTTAATATTCCTGTCAGCCCAGCATCAAGGAAACAGCTTCATTACATGGAATTAGAGCGGCAGGAACCTGGCTCTGGAGCTAGAGGTAACACAATACATCTCCATAAACATAGTAAGAAGAATTCCTTGAAATCATAACTGTTGCATCAACTGTTGCACAACTGTCTGTGTGTGTGTATGTTTGCAGTGCATGTTTATACAGGATACAACCTGTGTTCACCACTGTTTTCCAATGAGATTTTTATTAGGGATTGTGAAAGTACAAATAGCCATAGTCTCATGATCGTGGGTTATGAGTACAGTAAGTGATATTGTTTTAATTGCAATGAACTTGCAGAGTTGTTACGGAGCTGCGTACCTGCTAGTACGATCCTATCTCAGGATCATCCCCAACTGCGTACCAACTTAATACCAATTGCAACGAAAAAAGAAACAGAACTAAGTTGGGGACTAGCTGATTCCCAGCTTTAGTACGGGTCTAAGGATTATGGTTGGTTGTTATGCTACCAAACAGGAACTGGAGAGGGCGCAGGGCTCAAAATCTGAGCGATTGGTTTCACTAAGCTAATTATATTTTAAGACTTGTTTTTTTAACCTATTCAGTTGTTATTATTGCTCAATTATTTTCATTTAAGTTTTTAGCTTATGAAAAGTGTGTGCGAAAGTATATTCATGTAAATAAGTAGGACCCTAATAGCCTAAATATGGCTGAATTAATAGTTTATTTCTCTTTTTTCCCTTGCATTGAATTCACATGCGTCACCATTTCCCTAAAATACTACCAAAATGAACCAAGCTGTGTTCATTTTTGTAGTTTTTTGTTGCATTAATAATGATTTAATTGACACACAAAAGAAAGATATATTTATATCATTCAAATATTATAGGAAATAGGTGTTAATCAAATCAGCACAGCTGATAATTAGAACACATTAGAAGTATAGCCTCGAAAAGCTTAATTTCTAAGTATATCCATACGAATGCAATCATGGCCAGTCATGTAAAAAACTACACAAACAAACAAAAACTTATTTCATAGCGTGCATGCAGGATTCTGTGGAGACTGTGGAGGATGGCCGAAAGGATTCCGCACAAGTGCATCAGGTTCACTTGTAAAGATTTCATGCTGCTTTCCCAGAGAGGCGGCTGAGTACATTAAAAAATATCAAAAATCTGTGGAAAAGGCTTAAAGTTGAGACGCACAATGCCATCTTAAAACAAAGCAGGACATTTTCATTTTCGTCCGTAAAAAAAAAGAAATATATATATATATATATATATATATATATTATATATATATATATATAATATATATATCTATATATAGAGGCCGAGGATATTTTCAAGTTATATTATCGCTAGCGATATAATAATATATATATATATATATATATATATATATATATATATATATATATATATATATATATATATATATATAAATATATGTAAATATGATTTTCATACATGAAATGTAGGTAAACTATAGCTGGGTTTGTGGCTATGACTAGTTCAGTTGAAAAGTTTTGGGATTTTTCATGTTTATTCCAGTTAGTATGGTATTATAAATCGTTAGTCTATAGAAAAGGTGTTAGAATAACTTATTACTGTACTTAATTTTCCTATAGGGTGGCAGCAGTTATTTTGGGTTTCTTGCAATTGAGATCATTTTTAGTATGGAGCTGGGGACTATCTTGAGCTACCAAGTTTCTATTAACTTGTGTGCTATGTTAGTATGTAGCTTCATATGAACCATGGGGTTAGTACGCTGCTTTCAATTCGTTGCAATTGACCCATTGTGTTTAAAGTGAAGAGTATAAATATGAGTATTGGCATACACATATAGTAACCCCCCCCCCCCCCAAACACACACACACAGACCGTGAAAAAGCATTTGCCCCGTCTGATTTTCTGCATTTTTGCATATTTTTGACACTGAATGTTATCAGATCTTCAACCAAAATCTAATATTAGATAAAAGGGACCTTGGGTGAGCAAATAACACAAAATTGTGATACTTATTTCATTTATTTATTACATAAAGTTAACCCAGTGTCCCCTTAGACTCAATAACTGGTTCTGCCACCTTTAGCAGCAATAACTGCAACCAAATGCTTCAGTCTCTCACAGCGCCGTGGAGAAATTCTGGCCCACTCTTTCATGTAGAACTGCTTCAACTCAGTGACATTTGTGGGTTTTCGAACATAAACTGCTTGTTTCAGGTCCTGCCACAACATCTCAATGGGGTTTAGGTCTGGACTTTGACTAGGCCATTCCAAAACTTTAAACTTCTTATTCTTCAACCATTCTGATGTAGACTTGTTTGTGTGTTTCGGATCATTGTCTTTCTGCATGACCCAGCTGCGCTTCAGCTTCAGCTCACGGACAGATGGCCTGACATGTATCTGTAGAATTTTCTGACACAGAGCAGAATTCATGGTTCCTTCAATGATGGCAAGTCGTCCAGATCCTGATGCAGCAAAGCATCCCCAAATCATGGCACTACCACCATCAAGCTTGACATTTGGTATGAGGTTCTTACTGTGGAATGCAGTTTGGTTTTCGCCAGAGATAACGGGGCTAATTTAGGCTTTACTCTTCTTCATGCTTTGTCCTCAATACTGTAATTGTCTGTCATGCAACCCCTTTCCACAACTTTTTTCTGGCTAGATATTTAGTCTTCATTCTCCAATAAATTTCAGTAGCAGAGCCACCTTCTGCAACAAGAAACTTGATGACAGATCATAGTTCCAGAAAATATGCACTCACTTATCATGCCTGCAAATTCAGCACTACTTCATCTTTCAAGTATTGCAAATCACAGCCAACTTGTGCTGTAAGCTGAATGTGTCCCTGCTCGATCATAAACATCAGATTAACTTTTCTGTGTTGCCCTTTTCATTGAAATACCCATTTTCCTTTCTAAAGATTCTTGGGACAGAAAAAAGGTAATTCTAAAAACAGCTGTGTGTGGTGTTTAAAAGACCATTGAATCCCAATGAACCATTCAGATGAAGAATCTCTGCATATAGTTACTGTTCTGGTATTGAGCTATATAGTTTCCATTTAAGAGTTTTAGTGTGAATAATTAACAAAGTGACAAATTACAACTTAAAGTGGTTCCTGTTATTCACTGTCTTTACAATACACGATGGAACAATGATGATGTTGAAAATTAGTGTTTAAGTGACTTTAATTGAGTAACCAATGTGTTGTCAGAGCAAGTTTATTGTTTTGTTATGTCTGAAACAGGACTTCATTTTAAGTCCCTTTTTGGTTGCCTATAGTTAGTAACAACTCTGAAACCCTGGCAAATGATAAGAAGAGTGTGGCTGAAATAAAAAATGCACTTTACTACACTGAACAAAAATATAAACGCAACATGTAAAGTGTTGGTCCCATGTTTCATGAGCTGAAATAAAAGATCCCAGAAATTTTCCATACGCACAAAAAGCTTATTTCTCTCAAATTTTGTGCACAAATTTATTTACATCCCTGTTAGTGAGCATTTCTCCTTTGCCAAGATAATCCATCCACCTGACAGCTGTGGCATATCAAGAAGCTGATTAAACAGCATGATCATTACACAGGTGCACCTTGTGCTGGGGACACTAAAAGGCCACACTAAAAATGTGCAGTTTTGTCACACAATGCGACAGGTGTCTCAAGTTTTGAGGGAGCGTGCAATTGGCATGCTGACTGCAGGAATGTTCACCAGAGCTGTTGCCAGAAAATTGAATGTTCATTTCTCTACCATAAGCGGTCTCCAACATTGTTTCAGAGAATTTGGCAGTACGTCCAACCGGCCTCAGAACCGCAGACCACGTGTAACCACGCCAACCCAGGACCTCCACATCCGGCGGCTTCACCTGCGGGATCGTCTGAGACCAGAAACCCGGACAGCTGTGGGTTTGCACAACCAAAGAATTTCTGCACAAACTGTCAGAAACTGTCTCAGGGAAGCTCACCTGCGTGCTCGTCGTCCTCACCAGGGTCTTGACCCGACTGCAGTTCGCGTCGTAACTGACTTCAGTGGGCAAATGCTCATCTTCGACGGCCACTGGCACGCTGGAGAAGTGTGCTCTTCAAGGATGAATCCAGGTTTCAACTGTACCGGGCAGGTGGCAGACAGCGTGTATGGCATGATGTGGGCGAGCGGTTTGCTGATGTCAACGTTATGAACAAAGTGCCCCATGGTGGCAGTGTGGTTATGGTATGGGCAGGCATAAGCTACGGACAACGAACACAATTGCATTTTATCGATGGCAATTTGAATGCACAGAGATACCGTGACGTGATCCTGAGGCCCATTGTCGTGCCATTCATCCGCCGCCATCACCTCATGTTTCAGCATGATAATGCACGGCCCCATGTGGCAAGGATCTGTACACAATTCCTGGAAGCTGAAAATGTCCCAGTTCTTCCATGGCCTGCATACTCACTAGACATGTCACCCATGTTTGGAATGCTCTGGATCGACATGCACGACAGCATGTTCCAGTTCCCTGCAATATCCAGCAACTTCGCACAGCCATTGAAGAGGAGAGGGACAACATTCCACAGGCCACAATCAACAGCCTGATCAATTTGCAAAGGAGATGTGTCATGCTGCATGAGCATAAGCTATCTGTGACCAACAGATGTGTATGTGTATTCCCAGTCATGACTTCCTTATATGAACTGTAACTCAGTAAAATCTTTGAAATTGTTGCATGTTGCATTTATATTTTTGTTCAGTGTAAAATGCACTTTGTGGTACATAAATATATTACTTCACCCTCGCAAAAGCAAAAAAAAATATTGTGGGGGAAAAAAAGAATGTTTCACTTTTAAACAATGGGACTTGAAGCTGCGGTCATGAGAAATCAGTTTTAAAGCATTTAAAGACTTCCCTGTAATCTCCAGTAATACAAACCTGACTCATGTTGGCATAAGTACTTGTTATCAACTGTGTATCAAAGGGTATTGGACCATGTTAATCAGAGGCCATTCAAAGTGATTTTGAGGAAAGTGAAATCCACATTGAACAAAGAGCCAAACGTATGGATTGCTTTGTTTTACAGGAGGAGGCTCCACTAAATACGCTCAGATTGATATCACTGCGACAGAGACAGCTCACAAAGTTGGAACCCAGCATGCCCAGGGCAGAGAGGAAAGACTGCAGGAACTGGAGCAGAAAAAGAGAGGGGCCCTGCAGTGATCCATTAGTGAAACTTGAATCACAACGTCAGGACAATCTAGAGAATAAAAGGACTGTAGACGTGCACCAGGTCCACGGCTGTTCCATTCCAGCAATGTGATTATTGAACCCACTGAAGTATTGCAGCATAGCACTGCCAAAGAGTTTTGCAATAAAATGTGGTGTTGGGTATAAAAGGTTTTTCTTTATTTTATTTTTTTGGATGCTGAAATCAGTTATAAAAACAATACAGTACCAACAAATGTACTGTAACAGTGTGTTTATACATAAATTCAGTAGCCTTTGAGCTTGAAAAAAACAAAAGCATGTTAGTATTGTACGGTTACAATGCTTGACATATTATCATCAGTCTTACTTACATAGGACAGAAACAGCATGAAAGGACAGAAATATGACATAGTTTTAACCCTTCTCTATTAAATAGGCAAGGCAGGCAACAAAGTTGCCTCTTGTCTTCGAAACACTCCACAGACCATGTTGATTGTACAAGGAATTCGACCTCTTTCCCTTCCACATTTTACATTTTTCTGCTTCTTGTAAGATTGTAAGACAATTAAAATGGCACAATTTAAAAAAAAAAAAAACGGCATGTGCCTTCAGATAATATGCAAATTAGTAATTATACCACCACTCAAATGCTGTTTTACTAAACAGGTGTCAAACGTTTGTCAAATGTTGATATGGAGAATAATGTTGTATTGAAAAGGGTCAAATGTTTCATCCCTCCATTTATTAAAAACATGTTTGATAATTATTTTGGTTACAAGTAGGAGATATCATAATATATATATATATATATATATATATATATATATATATATATATATATATATATATTATAAATACTTTGCAACTGATGCATAGTTCACACACCCTAGTAATCTTGTAAAGCGTTTTGTGATGGTGGTCCACTATGAAAGGCACTATATATATATATATATATATATATATATATATATATATATATATATATATATATATATATATATTTTTTTTTTAAAGCCATTTGTAGCATTCACATGAATATCATTGTTTTGTTTGTCTATAAAATATTTTTCCACATAAGCATTGTGTTTAAAAATAATGTCTTAACGTGTTTTGTTATTTGTTGGCTTAGATGAAAATGTGTTCAGGAATGTTTCACTTAGGAAATGTGCTGCTTAAAAAATATTTGTTAGCTAGATGCATTGCTACTACTTGATACATGAGAATGTATTTTTTGTGGCCTGTTGTAATGTATTTATATTTTAGTTCTAATGTAGTCTTCTCAGATACTCAATAAAAGTACCATAGACAATAGGACTGGATATACAAAATGGCCTTAAGACTGTCCTAACTCAAGTACTCAACTTCTAAAAGCCTGTAAATAAATTATCAGTTTTAGACAACCAGCAATGCTTAAAATGCTAAAGACCCCATTATAGATATTGTACAGAATAAATGTAAATTAAATAACACTAGCACAGCCTGTCAGAGTATTTTGTATTTGTCAATGTGGTCTTCCTTCCTTCTAATCCTAAAATACTGTGTGCTACAGCAAATTTTTATACATAAAGCAAGCAAAAATGGAGTGCTTCTGGCCATATTGCCAGTAGCCGCAGGGTGTGGTCAGAAGTGGGAGGATGAGGTAATAATAATAATAATAATAATAATAATAATAATAATAATGATACAAAGTGCAATATGAACAGGTTTGTTTTTCATGTGCATGCAAGTTATTATAATTCTTATCCAATTCATTCAACACTTTTTTTTTTTTTTTTTAAACAATCAAATTCTAGAACATGTGCAAAATATTGATCTGTAATTTAAATACTTCTCCATTGATTTTAATGTCAGCTGTAAATACTGCTGCCATTTAAACCATTAAAATAGGGCCCAACCTGGCATTATACACTATAGATACTTTTATAGACCAAAACACCAGACACAGTAATCCTGGTACACAAATGTAATCAGTGATTTAAGTGAAATTATCTTGGACATAGTAAACTGTTCATTGTCAACAGAAGTTACTTCTGCCTTAAATTGCTGTGGTTAAACCTCTGCTTAAGAATCCAAGCCTAGACCCCACTGATTTAAAACAACTACAGACTGATTTCAAATCTGCCATTTCTAGCTGAGGTTCTAGAAAAAAAAAAAGAAAGTAGTAGCAAACCAGCTGGATTCATTCTTGAGGGTAACAGAGTGCTAGCAAAGTTTGTTGGGTTTCCGTTCTGCGCGCAGTACAGAGACTGCGCTCAATGATCTATTATGCTCAATGATCTATTGTTAAGTACATTCTAGTCTCTGTTCTTGTTCTTTCAGATTTAAGTGCTGCATTTGATACAGTGGACCATACCGCTTTAACTGATTGTCTCAGAAGGTGGGTTGTATTGTCCGAAATTGTCTTAAAATGGTTCAAATGAAAATCCATAAACATGGTGTTAACTTTCACTGCTATGCTGATGACACACAGCTCTACAGCTCTAAAACCTGACAATACCCTAGCTGTAGCAGCTTTAGCTGAATGCTTTACTGATGTAAAGATGTGGATGTTCCACATTCTTTTACAGTTAAACTCTGATAAGACAGAGGTTCTGTTATTAAATTCTTAGCAGCAACTAGAAGCAACAAAATCTCTAAAAAGAGTCGGCAATTTGACCACAAACATAAAAACAGAAGTGAAAAATCTAGGGGTCTTATTTGAATCAGATTTATCTTTTGAGTCACATATTTGCAATGTCACCAGTGTCTTTTTACCATTTGTGAAACATTGCTAAAATTGGGCAATTTCTTTGTCTGATGCTGGGAAACCAATTAATGCTTTTGTGTCTTCCTGATTTGATTATTGCCATGCTCTATTCTCTGGGCTTCCGGGTCACGCCCTAAATCGCCTGCAGCTGATACAGAATGCAGCAGCTAGGCTTCTCTGCAGCTGATACAGAATGCAAATGCTGGGCTTCTCAGCAGAACGATAAAAAAAAGAGATCATAACACATCTGGTATACTTTCTGTACGAAAGCTGCTATATAAATAAAGTACTGATTGATTTAATTCAGCTACCATTCAGATTAACCGAAAAGCTAAATTAGTTTTTTTCTTGCACTAAACAATGCCACTCAAATAAAGGAGCTCATTAGCATCAGAACTGCTTCTCAACAGTCTGTATTTAAAGCAGCTCAGATCCAATCCTTTTAATATCTGCTACTGAATGTTGGAAGAGGGAACATTAAAATGAAAATACATCACTGTGTATGTGTGTGTAATTTTTTTTATACACACACACACACACACACACACACACACACACATATATATATATATATATATATATATATATATATATATATATATATATATCGATGTATATGTATATATTATATATCTATATATATAAATTAATATAATATTATATTTTGTTTTTTTTTGTAACTAGAAATTGACCGTTACATAAAAAACTGGCAATGTACCAGTAATCAATAATAACCTAACAAATTGGCCTTTAAAAATCATAACCAACAGGACCAATTAAATCTGTTTTACATTGACTTCACATGTCAGAAAACATTTTGTGGTACACATGACTGGATGGTCCTTTCATTTGCATTTTCAGCTCTACGAGGTATTCAAAAAGTTCAAAGCTAAACTGACGTGATCACTTTTCAAAGCTCATTGTGATGAAGTGCTTTCCTTGCAAGCCTACTTGTCAGGTCCTGCATGTGCTTCTTCATCTGTAATATACACAACAGGTTATTCAGGTTTCAGTCAGCAAAATTGGGAAAAAAGAAAAGACTGAAGTGGCTTAATACCTTATAGACTATGGATTGACAGGTTGCGAGTTTGACATCCCAGGTTACAAGAAGGAAACTGACCATAATGCATAATAAGATTTGACTGAGCAGAGTGCCTGTCTAGTGGACATCTCAATTTCCCCTCGGTGACAGAACTCATCAGCAATATAAGCTCATAGAAACTGAACAGGCAAAAAGCTTTTGCAAGAAGCACATATCTTGTTTTATTTTACATTCCCAAGTATGTCTGCAGGAAAATGCTAATGATAGAGAATTTTGTCTTAAAAAAAAAAACAGTGTCAGCGACACTAAACAATATTTCTTCCTCCGGATAACTATATACAGTGCTCCCTCGCTATAAGGCTCTCAGTTATAACGCACCTCGGATATAATGCTTCTACAGCATGTCCCCTAATTCCCTGTAGTAGTGACTCATGCACTATATCTACAGTAAATACAGAACTGGTGTTCAAACTGTAAACAACTTCTCAGGTTAACTTCCGTTTCTGTCTCTCCCTTTTGATACAGTATCTGAACTGAAGAAAAGCTGCGCTGGCACTTTATAACACAGACATCTTATTCAGCCATCCTTTTTTAACTAAATAAATATTAGGCCTATTATGTGTTATTTTTCCTAATGCATTTACTTTTTTGCTGCGAGAGGAGCTGTGGCTTTCTCTAGGAGATGAAATGCTTCAGCTTCACTTTAACCCCGGTCCAGCAGCCGAACCTGGGGTGAGCCCATTTCCTTCACCTGACCCACTCTCCTTCTCGCACTTGATTTGCTTGTCTTTAGCCAGGCTATTTAAAGTATAAAAACTGGTAATTAAAATGATCCACGAGTGGGAATGTTACTTTTTTAAAAAATATAAAGATATAGCGTTGATTATATGGTGCTTTAATGCACAGAAAGTTACATTTTTGCTTCACTATGTGCATTAGAGAGGAATTTATTTTATTTTATATTTTAGTCAGATGTGTGTTGTGTTCCGTAGCGCCCCCACACCCCCCCTC
This sequence comes from Polyodon spathula, assembly GCF_017654505.1. Classification (NCBI taxonomy): domain Eukaryota; kingdom Metazoa; phylum Chordata; class Actinopteri; order Acipenseriformes; family Polyodontidae; genus Polyodon; species Polyodon spathula. The sequence goes on along the minus strand of NC_054535.1, from coordinate 13,423,800 downwards.
CCTCTCCCATTTATAATGCTCTTCGGGACCACTGTACCAAGGAAGGCATGGTACAGCATCTATGCACTGTATATAGTTTGGTATCTTAAATACAGCATATTTATAAATAGATGTTAAATATGTGTCATCTGGTTAAAATATGATTGAGGTTACTTTAATATTATACAGTTAATTTTAAAATAGAGACATACTGATATTAAAAACATTGTAAATAACTTCTATACAATATACAGTGGATAGAGAAAGTATACACCCCCTTGAACTTTTTTCACATTTTGCTGTGTCAGTGCCTCAGAGTTTCATGCATTTAAATGAGGGTTTTTTTCCTACTTATCTACATACAATACTCTACTTAAGGGGAAAAAAGTTTTTATTGAGAAAAAAATATACATATTATAAATACGAAACTGAAAGATCATAATTGGATAGGTCTCCATCCCCCTGAGTTAATATTTGGTGGAAGCACCTTTGGCAGCAATTATAGTTGTGAGTGTTAGGACAGGTCTCTACCATCTTTGCACACCTAGATTTGGAAATATTTGACCATTCTTCTTTAAAAACTGTTTAAGCTCTGACAAGTTCCTTGGGGAGCATTGATTTACAGCAATCTTCAAGTCGTGCCACAAATTTTCAGTTGGATTTAGGTCGGGGCTCTGACTGGACCACTCAAGGACATTTACCTTTGTCTCTTAGCTACTCCAGTGTAGCTTTGGCTGTGTGCTGTGGGTCGTTGTCATGCTGAAAGGTGAACTTCCGTCCCAGTTTCAGCTTTCTTGCAGAGGGCAGCAGGTTTTCCTCAAGGACATCTCTGTACTTTGCTCTATTCATTTTCCCTTCTGTCCTGACAAGTGCCCCAGTCCCTGCTGATGAGAAACATCCCCATAACATGATGCTGCCACCACCATGCTTCACAGTACGGATACATACTTCAAAACGGGATTCAAAGTGGGCTTTCTTGAGTAATGGCTTCCTTCTTGCCACCATACTATATAGGGCAGATTTGTGGAGTGCTTGGGATATTGTTGTCACATGCACACTTTGACCAGTCTTGGCCATAAAAGCCTGTAGCTCTTGCAAAGTTGCCATTGGCCTCTTGGTAGCCTCTCTGATCAGTCTCCTTCTTGCTCAGTCATCCAGTTGAGGGACGGCCTGATCTAGGCAGGGTCTTGGTGGTGGCATACACCTTCCACTTCTTAATTGTCTTGACCATGCTCCAAGGGATATTCAAGGCCTTTGATATTTTTTTATACCCATCCCTGATTTGTGCCTTTCAACAACTCTGTACCGGAGTTCTTGTGAAAGCGCCTTGGTGCTCATGGTTAAGTCTTTACTTTGAAATGAACTACCCAGCAGAGGGAACCTACAGGAACTGCTAAATGTATCCTGAAATCACGTGAATCACTAGAATTTAACACAGGTGGAGGCCACTTAACTTGGTGTGCGATTTTGAAGGCGATTGGTTACACCTGAGCTAATTTACAATTTCTATTACTGATGGATTTCTAAGTCGGATGGACACTTATCCAACCAAGCTATTTCAATTTTTATTTTTAAATTAATTTTCTACAACTTTCTAGAATATTTTTTTCACTTGGACATTGTGGGGTAGGATGTGTAGATAAATGAAAAAAAAAAAAACTATTTTAGTGCATTTTAATTCCAGGTATTTGGTAACAAAAGCTGAAAATTGAAAGGGGGTGTAGACTTTCTATAGGCACTGTATATCTTTGCAATATACTGCATGTATAACTATAGTACATTTCTTATACATCATTAAAAAGGGATTAGCACTATGGAAAAACATAACACATACCTTATACTCCATTTCTCGAGCCTTCTCAGCTAGCTTGGTGTATTTCTCTTTGTTTCTAACCATGTGCTCCTCATATCCCAAACCTCCACATGTCTGAGTTTCTGGTGTGAAAGCTCTAGCTGCTCCTGGTAATGCTTGTGCTTTTCTACCTTTGTCTCAAAGTGCATCAGCTCCTCCTGGTAAGCAGATCACATAATTAAGATGTTATTTTTATTTCTGAAAAGCAATCAATAATGCTTAGCACAGGATACTGACTGGACAAGATTAAAGTTTGAATTCAGCAGGTCTGGTGACCAGGTAAGTATGCCATGACCTGATGAGAGATGACAGCCCTGTTGAAGAAATGGCCTGCTCCAGTTGTATTAAAGCCAATGTTTTTAGTTTACCCGTAATCTGGAGCCTGCATAGGGTGCCATTTCAAATAACATCATTTTATTAAGGCAGGATTACCAATAAACTTACTTTAAATGATTCAAGCTCATCGTCTGTGACGTTAACCTCTTTTGCCACATCCCAAAGTCAGCAACTTTAGGTTCTTTAAATTCTTATTTATTTTTTACAAATGGGGCATTCAAGTAGACCAGCAGGGTTACTCATGCTCTTACATCAATTTATTATCTATTAACCAGGAAGAGACACAAACCACACAAAAGCTGCAGGTTTAAACACGTTTTTGCGCAATTTAACTATAAATAATAAAACAAACAAACAAAACACGTGAACAAAAACGGTGGCCAAAACAAACAGTTGAAGAGAAACACTATATATTATTTATTTAACCGAGGCTGCAGACTGTGCAGCCGCGTTCAAAACAAACACGGCTACATAAATGCCCCTACACCCCAACGATAATCTACATTCATATATTTACACAGCACGTCAAAACACAAACCTTAATCAACTAACACCAACATAAATCTCCTCTTATTCCTCATTACCACCCGTGAACACCCATTTTATATACCCATGACTTTAGCCTTAATTAATCATTTATTCACTTGACGGCTTCCGCTACATTCCCATCCTCCCACACAACACCTCCTATTTAAATAGTAATAATAATAAAAAAATAATAATAATAATAATAATAATAATAACAACAACACACAAATAAACATAGGGGAGGGGGGTACCCCGTCACAAGCCCTTAACATGCTTTAAATTATTCCAACTTCAATGGTTTAGATTTGAATTGCCATGGATCTGCTACGACCCTCATTTTACTGCATGATTAACAAGATATGCTGATTTAAAAATAAAGAAAAAGGTATTTATTTTTAAATCAGAGTACTGTGGTCTATCCACACAATCTACAATTCACAAAATATTTACTGCAGTTAAAGCAGGTATAAAAAATAAAAATGTAAAATAACTCAGCTTGTGGTGGGGGTTGTTTCACGACCCCTGGTCTAGATCAACCCACACATTAAAAAAAAGGTTAACAAGGTATGATAACTCATATTTATTATATTTTTAATTTAAGTAATACAACACTGAATGTAGAAGCAAGAAAACAGAAGACTCTAAATGAATGGTTCTATCCGAGAGGTAAAAAGTAACCTGTATCAACCATATTACACTAAGGTGTTTCTTTGGATTAACTCAACGTTGACTAACTTCCTTACATTTCCAACCCCAATAATCCTAAATGTGTTAACTAATGTAACCTTAGGATACTAATGTATTCAGTAAAACAAGAGATCTGCATATTAAATTCAGGAACATCCTGAAGCTGCCTCTGCCCCCTCCTGAAACTGTGTGGAGACATGATACACTAACTCTGCAGTATTTTATGGCAGCACTGGTCCACAATGGTGTACGAACATTAAAAAAAAAAAAAAAAAAAAAAAAAACTAGGATGAGCAGGAGACAACAGGACTCATCAAGCTTTAGTTAGTGCCTCCAGAGGGGGAAAAAAAAAAAAAAAAGATTCCACATTTCCAGCTTCTATTTTAATGGAGAAGTATACTGACAATTGGAATAATTTACTCCAGATAAGATAAGATGCAGTAAAGTATGATACCACAGCTTACCTCAGCAAAAGGAATCACCAGTGGCTATACTGTAACATACTGTACAGGTCAAGAAACAACCCAGACCTGAATGAACTGAACCACTTTCATCAACTGGTCTGGTAATAAAACTGAACATTTTTAAAACATATTACATGTTCTCACATATAAAAAAGCTGTGTACAAGTCCTTTGCAGAAAACACATTTTCTATTTCCATATTTTAAAAAGAAACTGCAGCAGATTTCCATTGGGATTATTTAATTTGGTTGACAATCAGCATGGAATCAAATCACCCACCAGAAAATCAAACATTACGCCACGGTACTGGTATTTATAAGACATGAAAATGAACAACAATTCATTCACATATAAATTAACAAACCTTGCTCCACAGTTTGTCTAGTCTAGGATCCTCAAACATCAGTATCTGTGTTGTAGTGGTCCTTTAGGAAATTGTTCTCTAAATTCCTTGTATCTTTCTTCCCATCTTGCCCATATCTGGCCAAGATAACTATAAAAAAACAAGGGTTTTCTTTAAACATTTAAACAATAAATTAAATATGTACTAAGGAATCCATCTATTATTGTCACAGCTGAAATTATAATAAAAACTTTTGAAATTTCAAAGTGCACTCAACATTGAAATTGCACCTCAGTTTTGCTTCGCTCTCACCTTCCTCATCCATGCCCTCTGCTTTCAGCTTTTTCCACTGGAGTTTATCCTTCTCTTGAATTTCCAGATCACTGTGCAGCTCAGCCTGCTTTACAGGGGCCAACTGAACCTATCAGAGAAACAAAGGATATTGATAAGAGACATTTCTAAATACTTGGTACCATTTCACCTCTCTGCATATATACTAGGCAGTTCCTAGCCCGTTTAAGATAAGGTGTCACATAGTCACCATTACATTTTGCCCAAGACCACTACACTCTCATTCAACAATGCATTCCATACAGTACCTGTGCTGCTGGCCTGGGGTAGAATATTATTGCTCTTTTCATCCCACTCAGACCATTGCTTACCAAGTACCTTGGTATCCCTTAATATATAATTGTGTGCTCTTCAAATGTATGCCATGTAATGTCCTTGAATTAAACCGGTTTTACATGGTGCAGGGCAGTTGTGAAATGATCCTTTAAGTTACGTGTCGTGTCTAGTTGTACCCTACCCCACCATGTAGGGCAGAACCGAAAACAATACATCGTAACCCAGTTTACTGTATTAAACTGTTATCCGGACATTGCTCTGTGTATTTTACTTTTTGTGGAAAGGACAAAACCAAGCATATAGCTAAATTTACTCTTCAGCACTTTTAGTGTTACCGTCTTCTGTTTAAATACTTATTGAAATAAATCAATGACTCACCCGGATTGCTTTCTCCCAAACCTTGTTGAGTCTGGCAATACTGAACTCAACACCCGCATCATCACGAGTGTCTTTTTTAGGGTCGTTCACAGTCCTGAAATATTTGCTACCTAGAACACCAATGTTCAAACAAGATCCTAACACCAAAGTCAAAACAAAAGCCTTTATTTTTATGCTCCTCAAATCTTAACAGAAAAAAAAAAATTGCACAAATGTGAAAGTTTCCACTCTGATCATGGTGCTTTGACCAGCTGAATTCTAATTATGTGCAGGACTCTCTTCTGCACTGCCACAAACATATATACAGTATTATGCTGACTAATGCAGCATTTGGTCCTACTGCTTTGAGCGAATCAATATTGACAAAGCACCACTTTTTCTCCTTATCAGACAAGGCTTTTACAAATGTCATGTGTGCGGTACTTGAAACGAATATATCTATAACTAATTTCCAGGAAAGGTACACCTTGTATATCCAGACAACTGGAAATAATTACAATAGCTGAAAAGAAGTTGCAGTGGGTTAAACTCGACCGGAAGACGATTGAATTCTGGGATTGCAGTTTTTGTTCTCACCAGTCTACTATTTAAATTACGTAACAAAAGCAACTTATTGACTACAATTCCTACAATGCTCTGTCTTTTAGGGAGTCCTGGTAACGGAATTGTCAGTAAATAACAAGCATCCACGCAAATTATAAGGTTTGCGTATGTCATCATAACATCTAGAAAAAAAAAAGGATTTAGTAAATTAATGCTACCACTCAGTAAATAAACTAATGTACTAACTCATAATTAAATCAAGCAGTATATCTCATACCTGAGTTAATCAGTTACTACCAGCAGTAGTATGTGTTGCAATCTTGAAATCAAAAGATCGTTGATGTTTGAAGATGGTATTTTTATGAGGACTTAATTCAGTTTTGTTCGAGTTGCTATAGTTACAGAATCCTACCAACACCGGTTATGGCAACAAGAATGTTATTAAACATTCCAATGAAATGTTTTTCTGAAAAGTAATTATAATAAATAATTTTAAAAGGTGTCTAATTGCAGCAGGTAACAATGAACAAGTCACTTTCTGCCAGGGTCAACTAATTAATTATTGTACGTGATTATTTTACAATGGCAAAGAACCATGCTCAAACTCAAGCGCCTGCTATGAAAAAATGCAAGAAAGACCAGGGAGTAGACGACAAACCCTTGCGTAAAATAGTGGCAAAGAGTAGCCTTCTCAGCAATGGGATAACAGGCGAGATGCGATCAAAGAACGGTGCCGAGCAACAACGACGTGCAAAGGACAGTGAACTTGCGGTTGGTAAAATATTGTCAAAACTACCCACGGACTTAATAAATTCCGTACAGATACCAAAAACACCAACATGCATTTATAACTAATATAACGTAGCTAATGCTGAAAAGTCGCTATTTTAATTTGATCAATTACTGGTACTTTTCTTCATTAGGGTATTTCTGGTAACTGTACTGTTTGGATCCCGATTCTCCTTGAATATGGCTGTTTGCTGTTTTTGAATTCTCTAAAACAAATATAAAACTAATATTTTACTTAATGCCAAAAACAGGAGACACAAATGACCCAAAAAAGCTATTTACGCCACAACTGTGCAAATTAAATCTCCTTAAACCACAGTACTGTAACATAATGTTCTACTTTTCCTCATAATAACTGTTACTACTAGCATATACATGCCATTACAGTATTGGGGCTCAGGCTATGTGTAGGGTAAAATACAAGGAACTAATTTTAGGAGCCTGTCATCATCAATGGTGTACATAGGGGCCATACAATTGGCTATGGTTCAAAATAAATTTGCCTCTGTAGTTCCACACATGATAGGATACATTTGAAGGTTTATATGGACTAGGTTATAATAACCATATAATGGTCAATAATTAACTTATTTTTATTTTTATAAATGGCAACCAATGTTTCACCCTAGCAGACTCATTAATAAATTATCATAAGGAGAAATGTTTTTTAAAAGTTGCATATGTTTTATACTACATTTAAGTACAGTGCAAAAAAAAAAAAAAAAAAAAAAAGTACTGTTCAGTTTTCACCCAATTGCAGATAAAACGCAGTTTTACAAGACTTTGTTCCAAACCAAATTTCAGCAGGGTCAATTAAAAAATTAAGGAACTGATTTTAAGTTCTGTTCTGGAACCGAGTGGAAGGGTCATTGTTGTCTTCTCTTGAGTACACGATTCTCACCCTCCTGTACCGTATGGTTCACAGCTCTTGAGCCAATAATAGAAGTGGAAAGGGCATGTTGTTTGTCCACTGCCAGTGCTCCAGCAACGTCCACATTCCAAGAAGCAGCTACACACAAACCCCTTGCCTAACACCGTAATTTTAATCCAAACCTTTAACTTGTTAAAATGATATCTTGACTGAAATGCTAAATTGTATTCTGTAATAATGAAGTACTGGTAACTAGTCACCTCTATTCATAATATAGATTAATTCAGTTCCACAAATGCTGCGAAAGTAGATGCCCCTTGCACCTTCACAACTTCAAAGCAGAGAATGATTTACACAGTGTAAATATTTGACTGCAATTCAATTAACAAGTGTTGAGAGATCTGCAGTCGAATAACTTTTTGGTATTCAGCACTTGTGTGAAATACAGAATGAGTGGGTGAATCACACAGATGCAGACCTTGATCAAGTAATTGTCTGTATGTATCTGTCTAATTTAGGGTTCCACTTTTTTCATGCAGTATGTATCAGGGTCAATTGGGGGAGAGTGTCTCTTACTGTATAAAGCTGAGAGAACACAAAGCCACTTTTTCAGGAATGGTAGCTTGAAACCTGTTTCCAGGAGACTGGGTGACCTAGTTTGGAGTCAACAAACCCCAAGTCTCCCCTGTTATTCCATGCAGTAGACTGAAACTTAGTCTCCTGATACCAGGTTCCAAGCAACAAAGTGGCTTTGTGTTCCCTCAGCTTTAGAGATCATTTCACACAGCTTGAGCAGCTCAGCTTCACTTCACAGTCCTCTCATCCAAACTGCACAGGATGACACCTCTTCTACAGTAAGAGACAACCCAAACATGACATTCACCTAGAGTGTACAAGAATGAGACATTTAGTTCAGTCAGCAAAATGGAGGTCTTTTCAGATAAAGTACAGATATAGCCCTCTGTGGAATGACTTTGCCCAGTCACTTATAACCTGCTTTTGTTTTTTTTGTTTTTTTTTCCTTTCCCTCTAGTCAAATTCTGCTTCGAAGAGAAAAGGCAAACGAAAATCTAGAAGAGCAAAGTGCTTGCAAGGGAAACAGAATAAAAAAACTGTCACATGCATACTTACCGACACGGAGCAAAAATCCGTCAAATCGATCCATCCCGAACAGGACCACAAATCAGTCTTCAGGGGCATTTGGGGAGGTAATGAGAAGTTTAGAACACCAGGCCCCAGTCTGTGCATCTTTCTACCGGTCCCAGAGGATGAGTTTATTAAGGACATGCTCTCCGACAAGCCTTGCTATAAAAGCAACTCACAAAAGAAGCCTATGGAGTACTGGGAAAAAGCAGCAGCAGAACTACCGACTTACCAAGGACCCTGGCGCCCTTAACCAAGCTTTTTAGACGGCACTGCATGTTGAGGTTCACATGTTGATATTACTGTTAAGCATCAATAGGACACAGTTGCAAATAAAAAAAAAAAAGTGCTTATTTTGTTTGTAAATCATTGCCTTTTGCATTTGCAGCTTATCACAGTTGTTTTCTGTAATACACTACAAATATGACTAGTACTGTATAATGCATGGATTTTTTTTTTTTTTTTACAATGTGAATGAACTGGGTTGTATTTAATTTTTAGAGAATGAATATATGAAATAGATCTATACAAGTTACACAATATACATTATGCAACAGATTGGATTGAGCGACCATTTTGTTTGACTACTTGCAACATTTGTGGTTGGACTACAAGTTACCTCAAACATATATAAGTTGAAACTGCCATTATGAAAGTTAAAAGTGGTACATTTACTTTGGCGTTTTCCCATTCTTTTCTCACGGTTATACTCTGCATTAACCATTATTTGCAATGGGGTTTTTTTTTTAAAACATTTTTATACACTTTACCATGCCTCTGGGATTTACAATTTAGAACATGGCTTTCACTCTGCTTTATTACAGCTTGCTATGCTTTTAATGCAGAAAACTTTTACCAAGGCTATACATTAAAGTGCAATCAATGACTTTTTCTTCATTTTTTAAAAAATAAAACATTGGTAGTAAATTAAAATGTGTTTAATATGGAATCGTGCTACCGTTTTTTTTATATTTAATATAGTCGATATCAGTTATCTATTGAGGGATGTCAAGATTTAGAAATAGTTGGTACTGGAAGATATTGCTTTTTTTTTGGAAAAGAGATACCACCAAAACCAGTAATCAGTAATTAGTGTAACATGATTGGTACTGATTTGCATTTAATTTAGTTATTAGCAGTGATTGTGCAGTTTGTCATCTTTCATCCATTTTTGAATGCAATACTCTAAGAAGTTACTGCAATGTTACACACTTACCACAAGAGGGCACTGCTATTCTTAGTCACAGCTACCATTGCTGAGGTATTTGGACTCAATGCCAAACCTGATGGTTTTTACACCCCATGCATCACATTTAGTAAGTATCTGACAGGGTAAATGAGACTAAGTCTAATGTTTTGACCCCAGAGCACCACATCTGTTCACAATGGTTAAACTAGGATTTTAAAAGAGGTGGAACTCCGTTTCGGCCCATTCTGCCCCAATTGCACCCCTGTCTGTTCATACATCACAATGCTACACAACTGAGCCTGAAAATTAAACAAGCACAGGCACTGATAAATTTAACCCAGTGATTCATGTTTCATTTCCCTTCCCTTGCCATACCAACAGTACTGTGTATATGTTTATTAACAGGTACTGTTGTATAGTGTGCTAAATGCATAACAAAGTGTAGTAAACTAACCATAGTGAAATCAGAGTAGTACAGCTAAGCAGGATAGATCGCAAATATGAACGGAATGCAGAGTTAATAAATTGCAGAGTGCAGTGCAGGGTGCTGGTTCAAATACCAGGTCAAACTGACTTGCCTGACGACTACCAGAGTATCATTGTCCTTAACGCTTCCTCGGACTATAAAGGGAAAATCCACCTCTGCAAGGGTTCAGCAGCTTGACAACATTTACAGTGCTAAACTTTTATAATGGCACTAGCTGTAGCCTTCTCTTCCAGGTACACTGTGACACTGCATTTGTTACAGAAAGTATAAGTAAATGGTACTGTATTGTTGAAGGTGGGGGGGATGTGCATCATTTCAAAACACAATATTGACAAAGCACCACTGTTTCCACAAAGGCCATTATCCACAAATGTTATGTGTGTGGTACTTGAAATTAATATAACTTACTTCTAGGAAAAGTACATCTATATATCCAGGGAATTATATATAATTACAATAGCTAAAAAGTTTTTTTTTTTTTTAACTACAGAAAATGCAAAAACAAGCTTACGTAAAAGAAAGAGATTTTTAGAAGTGCCTTTATGTCTTGACATAAAAATTAATTTAGCTTGAAAGTGTTCCCATAGTATCAACATTGTTATTGAGAAGCTAGCAATACTAGAGCAAATAGCAATTAACCAGCCTTGTTTGTTTAATTTAAAAAACAGTTTTTTTTTAATCAATTTGTGTTATCCTTTCTTTAAAAAAACAAAAAAACCACCATGATGTTAACATGCATAATATATATAAAATACTGAACGTACAATTGTGACTTAAAAAAAAATAAAAAATAAATGTTTATTAATGAGCATTACCTTTCATGATACTGAAACTTAAGCCCTTTCTTTCCTCTTTCTTTATCCAATTATGGTTTTTGATTTTGTCTTTGTATCAGCCTCATTAGAGGACAAATCCACACCCCTGCCACTAAACAACAGTGCAACACACAGACAGGTGCTACAAGTGAAAAGCATCCTGGTCTTCCGTTTTTATTCAAAACAAAAAGAAAAGAAAATATTTAAAACAAAAACACTGCTCACAGAGCAAAAATAAAAGGTTTAACAAAACAAATCACAAACACATACCACAGAACCCCAAACTAATACAGCGCTGGTCTACCCAACACAAGTAGCAAAGCTTGATTGATTGATTTCTTCATAAATTTCTCACTCTCGCTGGCACTCACAAACACGTTCTTCCTCTTTAAACACCAACCCAGAACAACAAAAGCTGCAGGCTTTTATACCTGTGACCATCTCCGAATTAACACTAAATTATTGAATACGGACATGGTCACATTCTGCATGATTATTAGTTTGCATGGCCGGCAGTCCGTAATCACAGCTGCTAACACACCGCCTCTGCCAGACCACATTCAAACCAATAAGAATAACAAAGAAAAATATTGTATTTGAAATCAAACACAAAATACATTCAAATCATAATACATTTATTTTAAATAATAATACAATACACCACCAACCATTAATTAAAACACACATTCCAAAATAAACAAAAAGTACAACACAATACTGTATTTACAAGCAGGGATTTGCCCTGCCCCCTCTAATTATGTGCAGGACTCTCTTCTGCACTGCCACAAACATATATACAGTATTATGCTGAATAATGCAGCATTTGGTCCTACTGCTTTGAGCGAATCAATATTGACAAAGCACCACTTTTTCTTCTTATCAGACAAGGCTTTTACAAATGTCATGTGTGCGGTACTTGAAACGAATATATCTATAACTAATTTCCAGGAAAGGTACATCTTGTATATCCAGACAACTGGAAATAATTACAATAGCTGAAAAGAAGGATTTTTTTTTTAAACTACAGAAAATGCAAAAAACAAGCTTACATAAAGAGATTTTTTGAAGTGCATCTTGTGTCTTGAAATAAAAATGAATTTAGCTTGAAGGTGTTTCTATAGTATCAACATTGTTATTGAGAAGCTAGCAATACCAGAAGTAAATAACAATTAACATGTGCCAGCCTTGTTTGTTTAATTTAAAAAAGGAAAAAATCACCCACAATGTTAACATGCATAATATACATTTTAACAATGAAAAATGCATTGGTTTAGTTAAATAATTAATACAATAAGTCCTTACAGAATGGAAAATACTTGGAATTAAGGAAAGGCCTGTTTAGATGGTAATGGGGCCCATGATGAAAACTCTGATGTAAATTCAAGTTAATTAGGCCTGTGAGTTTCAGCAGTAATTATAAAACACTACATAGTGGTAAATTTAGAAATGCTCAAATAAATTGTTCAATTACCTTCCCTTTTAGGAAATCTGTTACACATGTACTTCCTGTGTCATTTTATGTCAGCAGCATCTTCAGGGTCAAGCATCTTACTAGCAGAAAAGCATGTCAGTCATTAAGGAAGCAGCTGACTGGTGGGGAGAATTTCACTACCCAGGTGAAATTATGATGAAAGTGCAAGACTATCAGAAAGCAAGGCCCGCAATGAGAGATTTCTTTTAAACTAGTTTGGTTTCAGATATCATGTTTTAAAATGAAGATATGTTTACTGAAACATTTCTTTCTGCACATTTGAGACCAGTATGGTGAATGGAAATGCATGCCACGATGAAACTATAGATTGCTTTTGTTGGCTACAGTCACTTAAATGTATAAAATACTGAAGGTACAATTTTGACTTATTTCCAGTGCTAAAACACTCTTTTTTCTAATTAAGGCTTTTGCTTCTGTCTTTGTATCAGTCTTATTAAAGAACCTGGCACATGTCTAAACCCTTGCCAATAAACAAGAATGTAAAATGTGGTGGGGTGCCCCCACCCCTGTGCATATTTTTATACGTTGTACGTGGCGTGACGTGATGTGGACGTGTTAATGTTGATGTGTGTGTGTGTGTGTGTGTATATATATATATATATATATATATATATATATATATATATATATATATATATATATATATATATCACGTGCACACGTGGGGTCTGTGTAGCAAAAATTTAAAATATATCTTTGTGCTTAGGAACGGGGATTGCACAATCACTTCACATGCAGATAAAGTATGTAATAATATGTGAGGGATTCACATATCACATGCTGGGATTCAAGTGAATAATTAATTAGTAATTGAATTCTGGCACAATTGCATATGCATATTGCCGTTTTATTTTACAAAGTGTTTTTGTGTTCAAATCTTTTATTTTGTTCATTTAATAAACCAGCGCTTGCATTTATACTCAAGTCTGCAGTGGATTCCCTTTCATTCATACCCCAGTCTGTAGGGGATTCCCTTTCATTCATACCCCAGTCTGCAGTGGATTCCCTTTCATTCATACCCCAGTCTGCAGTGGATTCCCTTTCATTCATACCCCAGTCTGCAGTGGATTCCCTTTCATTCATACCCCAGTCTGCAGTGGATTCCCTTTCATTCATACCCCAGTCTGCAGTGGATTCCCTTTCATTCATACCCCAGTCTGCAGTGGATTCCCTTTCATTCATACCCCAGTCTGCAGTGGATTCCCTTTCATTCATACCCCAGTCTGTAGGGGATTCCCTTTCATTCATACCCCAGTCTGCTGTGGATTCCCTTTCATTCATACCCCAGTCTGCAGTGGATTCCCTTTCATTCATACCCCAGTCTGCAGTGGATTCCCTTTCATTCATACCCCAGTCTGCTGTGGATTCCCTTTCATTCATACCCCAGTCTGCTGTGGATTCCCTTTCATTCATACCCCAGTCTGCTGTGGATTCCCTTTCATTCATACCCCAGTCTGCAGTGGATTCCCTTTCATTCATACCCCAGTCTGTAGGGGATTCCCTTTCATTCATACCTCAGTCTGCAGTGGATTCCCTTTCATTCATATCCCAGTCTATAGGGGATTCCCTTTCATTCATACCCCAGTCTGCTGTGGATTCCCTTTCATTCATACCCCAGTCTGCAGTGGATTCCCTTTCATTCATACCCCAGTCTGCAGTGGATTCCCTTTCATTCATACCCCAGTCTGCAGTGGATTCCCTTTCATTCATACCCCAGTCTGCAGTGGATTCCCTTTCATTCATACCCCAGTCTGCTGTGGATTCCCTTTCATTCATACCCCAGTCTGCTGTGGATTCCCTTTCATTCATACCCCAGTCTCCAGTGGATTTCCTTTCATTCATACCCCAGTCTGCTGTGGATTCCCTTTCATTCATACCCCGGTCTCCAATGGATTTCCTTTCATTCATACCCCAGTCTGCAGTAGATTCCCTTTCATTCATACCCCAGTCTGCTGTAGATTCCCTTTCATTCATACCCCAGTCTGCAGTGGATTCCCTTTCATTCATACCCCAGTCTGCTGTGGATTCCCTTTCATTCATACCCCAGTCTGCTGTGGATTCCCTTTCATTCATACCCCAGTCTCCAATGGATTTCCTTTCATTCATACCCCAGTCTGCAGTAGATTCCCTTTCATTCATACCCCAGTCTGCAGTGGATTCCCTTTCATACACCATATCACCTCGCAGTGCTGCGCTTCTTCCGTGTCTGATATCACCTCTGCAACCCTCACTGTCACAGTAACATAGAGTTTTATGCTGGATAATGCAGCATTTTGTCCAACTGCTTTGATGGACTACATCACAATTTGTGTACCAAGAATTACTAGTTCCAATTGAACATTAACCTTTACAGAAATGTTATAATATTTCTACTCTGTGCAATCATTTATCTGTAACTTTGAAATCAAAGTATTCTGAATAATGGAAAGACTAGCAGAGACTCAGGGTAATATATTTTTGACAATACGCTGATGCAGCTTTGTTGACCAACTTTCCTTGGTCCTTAGAATTTCCAACTAGATTTTTCAGAGCAAAAATTATGACTGTTGTATTTGTGGCTAGAAACTGATGTATTTGTGGGGCAGTACAATGTTTATTCAATGTTTATTTAGCACTAGGACCCTGTAACAAAGGGCTACTCAACCCTGGTCCTGGCGGGCCGCTGTCCCTCCTGGTTTTTGTTCTAACTGTACCCTACATTGTTTAATTGGACCAATTAAGTGTCTAATAAGTACTTAATTGGTCCAATTAAGTAATTTAGGGTAAAGTTGGAACAAAAACCATGAGGGACAGCGGCCCTCCAGGACCAGGGTTGAGTAGCCCTGCTGCAACATGTCCCAAGCATGGCAATAGGGTTCAGGTTAGGAGATGTCACTGGCCAATCCGTCCTTTTCAAGATAAGCAGGGATGATCCTCGATTGACGTGGGCGAACATTAACCACAATTAAGTTTGGCCTGACTGAACCAGCACAGGGTCTCTATAGGATAACATGGAGGTCATCTCTTCCCTGTATGCTGGTTCCAGCTCACACCATGACAGATCCTCCTCCCTATCTATCATGTTGAATAACATTCTGTGGAATGAAAAATGGTGTTCTATGCTATTTCTAAAGATTTCTTCACAAACCAGCATAATCACTCTTTCACTCAATGCTTACATGTCCTGCTGAAAGGACTAGAATACAAGCAGCCTTTGCACCCATTAAACACAGGCAGGGTGGTTATGTTCTATAAGCAAAGATATGATCTTTGACAAATAAATAAATAAATAAATAAATACATTTATACCTGCCAATGAATCAAATAATTGCTTTTGCTTTGCGGTAGACTATTCATTTTGAGTGGCTAAAGCCTTGAGGGTAGCACATCATACAAACACTCAAATAATCGCTGTCTAAATGATCCTTTCTTTGAATTATAGCAGTTCAATTTGCCACTGTTGTTTTGTTCCTTTTAATTACATTTTCACAGACCCATCATTTGCCGGGGGATCTAACACTACTGAAGTTTAATTCTTGAAATAACAGAGATGTGTGTTCTTTTATTTTATTCTCATTCTAAAGCTGGAGTTTGTAAGAGAACAATGATTGAGGGAACGCGGATTGAAAAATAAACCAGAAAAACAAAATCCATTCTGTGTAAACAATTACGTTCTTAATGAGCATTTGATTTGAGTAAAAATGTAATTAGTTCTGCAGGATATATTTACTCAAACAGCATTTACTAAATGAAATGTCTAACATCTCACAACAACCACAAATGTTTTGAAAGCTCCAGACTGGAACAGCTTGTGATACCATTATTTGGAACACAGTGGCACAGCAAGGCCATTATTTTCAAAACATAAAATGTTAGTTAGCTTCTTCTTATTCCAATGTAACTAAAATTCATTTTTTTTACATAATAAAATCTCCTATATAATGTTTCCCACTGCTGATGGGATTTTTGAGCTGAAAAACAACATTGTTAATATGATTTTTTGGTGGAAAAAAAACTGGAAATGATTGTTTGCAATTATCATGTAACAATCTTGTAGCACTGTCCTTTTGTTTGTCGGGCTGATAAGATTGACTCATGTGACCTGGAAGTTTATTAGCAGGGAAACATTGAGCACAGAATGGCACTGCCTGTGGAAACAGACGCTCTATGAAGCTGGAAGGCTGACAAATATTTTTAAAAGGAGTCTTTGAAATTGTTGTTCATTAATCACTTTCTAATTGCTACTTTGCTTTGTTCCAAACACAAATTACAATTAATACATGCTTATTTTTTTTTCAACATTTTATTTACCATTATAGTTTTTCCAACATTTTATTTACCATTACTAAAGATACCCTAGTACATTGCTATACATTATACAACAGAATAGACTTTTGTGGTAAACAAAACTAGGATTGGTACTGTAGTTCAAGAAAAGTGATCTGTAATTGAATAAGTGCTGAACTTATTAGGTGTGTGTAATGGCACAATGTTTTTGTGTAAAGGGCAGTGTTGTGGGATACACTGCTGTTACAGTGTCCCCAGTCGATGAGATGTGAGGAGGTTAAACTTTCTAAGACCCTTGCTTGTGTTTCACGGCCAGCATCCACCCTGTTATATACAGTAACAATCACAGCTGGGTTTGGTGGGAATGGAGGTAGAGTTGGCTGTTGGGATTATTCTAGTTGTTCCTATGTGCAGAAAGCAGACTACACTTTTCCCTTGGTACTACAGTGTACTTGGAAGACTAGAATTGCTGTTATTTCCATTGTCCCTCTGTTTTGTTTTGTTCCACCCTGACCCAATGTACTAGACATATCTGTGTCTGCTCAATGACTGCTCTTAGAAAATATTTATGATGAAACATGTTTTTGTGTATGAAGGATTTTTTTTTTTTTAATGTGTTTTTAGGTTATGATGTTAAGCTGCTTGAAATGTATGTGGTTATGTTTAATGCGTGTTTAAGACCTGTAGAATAATGAACGCTTTACTCCTGATGAGATGCTCCATGTGGTTTATGACAAAGCAATGCATTTGATTGTCTCTCTCTCTCAGTCCTTCATTTTGTAGGTATATACAAATCCAAATACAGAGTGGCGTAGTCACCTGTTACTATTCTACTAGTGCCTCATACCACTGTAGCTGCCCTTGTGCTACCATTACTACAGAACTATTGAATTGCCTCAAAATGCCATTGCATTGCCACTGACAACGACTTAGAAATTGTTAACTAAAACTGATAAAAAAAAAACAAATGAAATGGCTTGGTGGTCAACTCAGGTTGTGTTAAATTGATAACTTTTGATAAATTATATACAAGCAGCTTGCCGAGATACAGTAACACATGACAGCTCCAGGTCAGTTGCAAAATTGTAAGCAGATATTATTCTTAAACAGAGTCTCTTTTGTTACTGCAGTTTCAAAAAGCTGTCTTATTGAATGTTATCGCAGATACCTGGTAGAGCAGCTGCAGAAAACCCAACAGTGCCTTTGAGATGGCATGTGTCGAAATCTCCTGTCAAAGTCTAAGCACCAAATGTCAAGGGAATATTTTTTTGCAAGATCAAGAAAACAAAGTATAGGTATCCAAAGTGACACGTGGTGTGTCAGCACCACTCCATATGCTGATAAAACAAGGGTGACCCAAATTAGTCAGAAAAAAGGCAGCGTGAGATTTTCGTTGAGAATAAGAAGCTGCAATAGGTGTGTTCTGTTACTGTGTGGGTATCCACGGAGGGATGAGTTTGCATTTGAAACCCCACTCAGATATCCAGGTTTTATTAGTTTACAAGGGGTAGCAGTGATTGATGGCTATGACTAGAGTACCAGCAATGGTAGCCCTAGTGTGGAAAGACATATACAACAGTGTACATGAATACAAAAAAGCAGAACACTGTATAAAAGCAGCTAGAAAATAAAAGATGGCCAAGCTACACAGGGAGGTCTCTCACCAGGAACCTTCTTCCTAACATCAAATAAATAAACTTTGGCAGGATTAAAAATCCCCCAAATTAATCCCTACCTAAGCATTGCAGTTATCCCGCTCAACACACGACGATAACCCTTAGCTCACCCTGGTTGTACACACAGTCGTAAGGGATCTCTGTTCATTAGAACCCCGGCCTACGCGCAGGTGTTCTTGTGCTTCCAAGGATCCAGGTTAACACATATGGTGGTCCTCAGCTTTAGTTCACTCACCCTGGTTCACAAATACTGTCATGAGCCTTTCCACAGAGCACATGGATAACAAACGAAGAACAAAGAAAAGAGAATGGAAGAAAAACCAACCAAAAAAACAAAACCAAGGGCTGTCTCTCCAGCCCCCTTTTAAAGGCAGATGACAAGAGTTAACTGATTATCAATTAATCAATTGACACCTGGCCACCTGCTGCACATTCCTTTCAATTGCCATATCCAACACTTTCAAACTATACAAATTAAACACATTTTAGTTAGAAACCTCACTAATGTTATTTATAATAAAAGAAAAACATATTTTACTGGGGCAGGCCTCAGCCCTGCCACAGAACCAAATAATTGCAAACATCCTACACAGGTAAGGGTCAGTAAAAAAAATAAAAAAAAATGAAAATATAATTTGAACTTTGCATTGAAGAGCATCATAACTGTCAAAAAAAAGGTTAAAAAAAACACTAACTGAAAACTTTCTTCACCTCCACCTTTCTTCAAAATTCAGAAAAATTGATAGTCACGCTCTCAGCATTGTTTACTAATATACTGTTATCCCTGATGACTGCCTCACATTAAAGCCATGCAAGGATATTCTGGAGGACCTACTTATTCTGACTCAATCATTGAGCCCGCACATATCTACAGTACATATAATGTATGACCCCAAGTCCATCTGCAGTACTGCAGCCATGGCAACAAGCCAATGTTCCAGACATTTTGCTAAACTGTGGGAAGCTGTTTATTTTTAATTGATCTTGTTAAGAAATATGCAGTATTTGCATTTTAAATAGGAATACATTTTAATGATGGTAAAATGAGAAATTGTGTCTCTTAAGCAACTTGTAAATTATGGATGATGGGTTTGGATTTTAAATACTTATTTTACAGTAAAAACTAATATGAAACTGGCGTAATAACAGTGTAGTTATTATAGTATAATGTGTTGGACTTTCTAAATTAAAGTCTTGCCTCATTATTACAGACAGGACAGTGGAAACTATGGTTTTCAATTTAAAGACAAACCTACACTAAAGTGACTTTGAGATATTGTTTTTCACAGCCTGTTAAACAACAGTCTTATTTAAACAAGTCTGTGCTCATCATGTGCATTACTTTCCAAAACTGAATATAGAATAAAACAGATGTTGGATAGAATATCCTGGTAGACATACATCTGTATTATTTACTGAATTACTCTCTTTTAGATTATATACATATTTAAATATGCACCAAGGAACACATTGCAACATAGAAAAGGTTAATGATATTTGCAAAGATCTGTTGTTCAACCTAGCACTTTGAAGAGTTCAAAGTAACACAGGGCTCTATATTATTGTACAAACTGAGGACAAACTTAGATTTGACTTGATCTTCGGAGGAAGAGAGGGCCAGCGGAGCTAATTCCTTTTCTGGATCTGAGCAGTCTGCGAGCCAGAAAGGGGGGGGCATTTATGGACTAGAGGGAACAGATACTGGAGGAGTCAGATGATCTTGAGGAGTATCTGACCATACAGCTAGTTCCCGTCCTTACCGGCAACCCACAGTGTGTTTGTAGCCATGAACATTGAGCAAACCATGGACTATGATAAAGTGAGGGAAGCTATACTAAACAAATATGAAATTAATGGACACTTGCTGAAAGCATTTTTGGTCCATGAATGTTTTGTCAGGTTGAAACTCCCAAAGAAATTTATGTCAATCTGCAGGAATTGGCACACGAAACAGGAGATTGGAGAAGTTATCATGCTGCAGCAGTTCCTGAGGATGGTCAACCCGGAGGTGTACATCTGGAATAAGGATTAAGATTGCTCTTTAGCCCTGGAAGTTGCCCGGCTGGCTGAGATTTTTGTGTCAGTGTTTAGAGGACAGAAGACGTTCTACCATACGTGAGGGACCAGGCCAGGGTAAGTCTGAGGGGTTTGGGGAAGGTGCTGGTCATGTTAAAGTGAAAATGTATCCCAATGCAACTGATAAAAATAGTAAGAGCAAGCATAGTGTGCTATAACATATTAAACCTAATTGCCATTTGAGGAAATGAAGATAATAATAACTATGTGCGAAAGCCCAGTCTGCCAGAAAAAAAGAACTGGTTTAAAGCAGTTACTACAGATTTTAATGGTAAAACTACATACAGGAAGCTCTCAGAAATTAGTGAGGGATAATGTTGATCCAAGAGAATGTTTTAATGAAAGTGTTACTATTGGCGTTAGGTGATGTGTATTTAGGTACCTGTGGGAGTGATACAATAATTATCCTACCCTGTAAGAATTGGACAGGACATACCAATTCTTGCAGATCTGGTACACCAAACCAATCCCCGTAATCTGGTAGTTACTAGGTCTAAAAGTAGACAGCAACACCAAGAGCCAGGGATTTGGCAAAACATGCCATTCTTTGGTGAACAGGAGCTAGAGGAGAAATGAGGTGTTAAATGCCATAAAGCAAAAGTGGTGCAAGGACAAATTATAAGGCACAGTGGCTAAAATCCAGAAAGCAGAAATGCCCACTGAATTCTTGATGGCTGAAGATTTTAAGGTACCAGGTAACTTGGGGAGTTGCAGAAGGCTGACAGTACACTGCAGTACCTCTATGCAAATTTAGCAGAGGTTGAGGATGAAGTACAGGAGGGTGGAAATTGTCTTCAAGAGGAACAGCATGTTGTTTCAGGAGGTCTCCTTTATAAAAAGACTGACAAAGTTTGCAGTTGGTGATACCCCTAGCATTAATGCAGAAAATATTGGAGTTGGGGCATACAGTGCCATGGGCCGGTCATCTAGGCAAGCATAAAACTCTTGAAAGAATTTCAAGTAGATTTTTTTGGCCAGGGTTGTACACTGATGTGAGCAAGTACCTTAAGAAGTGCCCAGAGTGTAAAGCAGGTTTACCAGTTGCTAAAAATTAAGGCTATAAAGACCACACCTTTGTACCCTGTGGCAGGGTGTCCTGCACCCAAATATATGTGTGTATTATTATTATGATTTATTATGTATTATGTTATACAGGATGGCTGAAAATGTGTCTGTCATTTTTTGTTATTGCTGTAGTACCTCTTGTGAGAATGCATGACTGTCGGCTAGTAATTATTTAATTAGCTGACAGTCACGCAGATTTATTAAACCTGTGCAAAATATGGCTGAGGTGTTAATAAGTTAATTGATAGTTAGATAAATCCCTTGGCCACCCTATAAGAACCTGCAGCTTTCTCAGACTCGGGTGGTGGGCCCAGGGCGAAAGGAGAGACGTTAGTCGTGAAACAAGCAAGTCAATCTTAAAAAAATAATTGCTATGCGTGCTAGTTTACTTGTTTGTTCCGTGTGTGTTTGTTTTATTTGTTTGTTTTGGCCAAGGTGCCATTTATTTAGAGTAAGTGTTCTGTTTTGTTTAAACCTTTTTTTTTATTATTAAATGCACAAGCAGTGCTTTTCATACTCTGCAGTACTCACTGTCTGTGCTGTGTTCAGTTCCAGTAACCAAGAATCAGGCGTGTTCTTTTCTAGGACTGGCTGGTTGGTACTGGCTGTTTATTCAGGGGTTCTCAGCTAAAGCTTCAGTGTTGACGGATCTGATAAAGAAATCCAGTCCCAATAATGTCAAATGGACTGAGGCCTGTGAGCAAAAGTTCCTTTGGTTGAAAGATGTTTTGTGTAAAGACCCTGTACTATAGAGCCCAGATTTTGACCAACCGTTTGTGGTTCAGATGGATATGTCTAAAGTTGGATTGGGACAGTCTTATTACAGGGTGAGCAGAACAATTTGTGGCCTGTACTCTACATCAACAGGAAGAGTTTAGTCTAGTTTCCTAGAGAACTGAACTATTCTCCCATAGAGAAAGAGGTACTGCAGGGCAAAAAGACCCAAAAAGGGCAAAAAATGGGAGAGCCCAGTCTCAAATAAATAATCAAATAATGGTACAGGGCTCCTCGCCCTGTTACAGCCTTCTATCATTAGTCTAGTTGGGACTATGCTAAGGGAAAGGGGAGTATTTATTGGTTTTGAAATTAATATTAATATTAAAAGAGTTTTAATGGATTTTGTTTCTGAAATTGATTTAAAATGTTATTTATTAAAATCTGTGCTTGCTTGAATTAAAGTGTAAATTTCTGAATCTGTTAGTTGAATTTTGGTTCAATCCATGGGAGGGGCTACCTGAGCAGGTATAAAAGCCAGATCATTGAGCATGGAGAAAAGAGAGTGAGTTATGCTATTGAAACCTGACTGTGAAAACCTTAGTTGCTTTGATCAGGTTGTTTCTTCAGTCCTGCATTTAGGATGTTTCTTTTTCTTGTGTCAATAGTTATAACAGTGTTTGAAGTTCTTCTTTTGTTTGTATTAAGCAATTATTTGAATAATGAAATAAGTATTTGTGTTGCAATCGATAGCTTCTGTTCCTGTCTGCTTCTTGCTTACACCTAACATCAAACCCCGGGCCATTGCCACAAGCGGTAAGAAAATGTATTTTTAAATCTTAGCGATTGTTTAACACTACCAAACCCGATCACAGGAACCCCACGTGGGGAAATGTAGGGAATTGCATTTTATGTCATTATTACACACATTGCTTTCCTCACTGTCTATCAAAAGCAATATTGATCTCACCTGATTTGTGATATAAGGTCATTATCTCTGTCATAGTAAGCCTGACTGGCATCTTTAAAGGTATTTTTTTTACATGTAACATATTTACCTATTTATCTTCAACTAAAAAACAATGACTATCATAATAACCCCCCTCCCCCAAGCTACAAGTCACATGTGTGTTCTATGTGTTCTGTGATTCTGCCTAGCAACCATTCAGAGCTAAAATCCTTCCTGACAGACTAAAGTGATTTCTATATATTGTTGTTCAATAGCAGTCAATATTCACTACACTTGGCTTAATGGCTTAAATTACTGACATAGCTTAAAGCTGTCTGTGTAAGCACAGGTTTGTAATAATAGCAATAGATTAAGAGGTTGTTCAAAATTTTCAACATTTAAGCAAACGTACAAGACTTATGAAGATGTTTTTCTTTTTAATTTTATGGTGAGGCTCCAAAAAGAGCATTAGGGTGATCAATCAATAAATTAATTAAATAATAAGGCACATCTTTATTTTTAATTAACAAAAAATATGATATAACACTACTGTTAAGCCACTGAGAAACAGAATGCCCCACCATCACACTACTACAGTAATGGTACTAAACAGCCTAAAATGAGGACTAGCCCCTCAAAAGTAAGTAGGCTTTATAGATGTGCTGCTATTTTATATCACTGCTACTTGAGGAGCTCAGTGAATCAGAACTCTGCTCCAGACTGGAGGTCCTGTGAGGATGCTTGTAAATATTTTGAAGGATTTAGTCAATTCCTTTAACACCAGTGTAAGGATCGTTTTGCTTCTTAAAAACATTAAGTCAGTCTTCCTCAGGTAATCTTCAATCAAAACAGTTTAATTCAGGAACAAAGTACATCCAGGAATGTACAGAATGTAATCATATGGAGAAGCTGCACGTGTCAGATTTTAATATACAGGACAGGCCACATCCCCCAGGTAGTGAATAAAGCTAGCCCCTCGTTTCTTGGAGGCACACCAGCCGTCGCCCTGTGACGGCTCCTTTTGGCCAAAGCTTTGATCAGAACAACTTTTAAAATCAGCATTTTAAGTAGAAAACAACAACTTGTAAACAAGGTCAACCGCCAGAGATCAAAGGTGGTCTTTGAACCACAAAAGAACCAGTCTGTTATCCAGACTCCTCAGTTAGGCAGGCACCTCCCGCTGGGTGATAGCCACAAGGACACAGCCTCAGTGATTCCTCACCTTGCCATCCAATATGCTCAAGTATAAGTGATAAGTTTCTTTTGATGCACAGCTATATATATATATAATATATATATATATATATATATATATATATATATATATATATATACATGTATGCATCTACCATGAGAGTTGTAGATTGCATAGAACTCAATTTCGATGTAAATTCAAGCAAAAATATATGTATTCCCAAAAAGGATGATAGGAAGTGCATAACTACTGTACTAAGGGAAATGAGAGAAACATTAAGCACCACTTCAATTCTCTCAAAAAACTATGTAAAATGTAGAAACACAACTCCATAAATTGTATTAAAAACAAGAAACTGCCATTTAATTTTTCTTTCATATTAAGCACTACAGTGTGGAAATGTCTAAACACTTCATTTTCAGTTTTGCATTTTGCACTTCTTAAATAAACAGAATATGGAGTGCTGTGTTTATTCTTCCTTTTTCATGACACTAACCTAACGACATAGAGATCTTAAACACCAAAGTACAATTTTAATCTAATTATTCTTTGTCTTTTTCTTATTCTATGCTACTGTGTACATTTTGATGATATGTGCCCTGGTCATCATATATGTAACTGACTGACATGACATGTTTTATCTGTGCAGCATAATGGCTGTTTTGTTTTATTTTGTGTGCACAGTAGACTAGCCTAGTTAACTCCAAACAATGCATTAGCTTTAAATTAGTTTGGAGCAAACTTGCCCAAGTGGGTGTGTCACAAGGCTAGCTGAGTAGTGAGGTCAGACATGGAACAGTAACAGCACAGTAAAACAGGACACAGCACTTGCGGCCAAAATAAAACAAAAACGTACTCACAGACAAAACAAGTAGACGAACATTAAACAAATAAATATCATGCTGGCCCTCCAGCACGACTTAGCAATTGCTATTTCTTTCTTTATTTCATTTTAACTCTCCTCTCCACACCCGTTCTCCACTCACGAACACACAACCCTGAGTGAGTGAAAACATGCTGCTTTTATGCAGCTGTACCGAGACTCGATTGCTAATCAATCATTCAATTGGAGTCTTGGTACAACAGCATGTGAATTAATCTAGTGCAATTTTCTGTGCTCACATATTATTACATTTTACCTGCGCGTGAAGTGCTGTGCAATCCTTGTGCCTAAATACTAATATACATTTTAAATCACTCGTGTTACACAGACCCATTTACATCCCACGTAGTAATGACTATACAGAGACCAACATTAACACACTACATACAACATAAAATAAATAGTCCGGGGCCGGGGCACTTTGCCACAGGGTGTCACCCTAATGATAATAAAAAATGTAGATTAAGTAGAGAAGGATCCCATTTAATTACCATTGTTAACCACAGGGTATGTAACCAATTAAACTGAGAAGCACCAAGGGGTCAATGAGCAAATAATGAAATAGTGCAAGGGCAATATATATATATATATATATATATATATATATATATATATATATATATATATATATAACTATGATATATATATACTAATTGCCGTGCTGTGTGTTCTTTCATGTAGTGTGGGTTAAATGAATTACACAACAGGAATTATAGCAATGCCAACACATTTATTGCCTATCAGTGCAGGGTACACAATGTCAGCACTCTCCAAAAGGCGGGTGATGACAGTTTTTATTATTAACTGGATATTTCCTCAGTTGCAGAACTCGCAATGTGGTGCTCCAGCACAGAACATCAGCTGGACGTCCGACCCATGATCATGCAAGCAAACAACTTACTAACACTTTAATAATTTGTTCTAACTTGTTCATCACATCCAGCAGAGCAGCCTTTTTATCGGCTAGCCAGCAGACAGAATATAAAGATGCAACAAACATTCAGTAATATACATATATATATATATATATATATATATATATATATATATATATATATATATATACACAGTTTCATGTCTTTTGAAACAAAATGATGTATGAATTAGACAAAAAATGAGCAATTAAGAATCAGGGTATGTGAAAAAGTAAATGAACCCCTGGTTTTATCAGCTCAATTAAAGGGATAATTAGAATCAGGTGTTTAAATAATTAGGTAGCTCTTCAGAAGTGAGTTTGGGAGGCCCCACCCTATATAAAGATCAGAAACTTTGTGAGTTTGGTCTTCACTATACAGGTGTGTGGAAACACGCCATGCCACGATCAAAAGAAATCTCTGAGGACCTCAGAGAAACAGTTACAAAACCATTTCTAAGGATCTGGGGCTCCACTAATCCACTGTCAGACAGATAGTCTACAAATGGAGAAAGTTCAAGACCACAATCACTCTACCCAGGAGCAGTCGTCCTACCAAAATCTCTCCAAGAACAAATTGGAAAATCATCAAGGAAGTCACAAAGAACCCCAGAGTAACATCCAAGGATCTGCAGGCCACTCTCGCCTTGGCTAATGTGAGTGTTCATGACTCAGCTATCAGAAAAAGACTGAACAAGAATGGTGTTCATGAAAGGATAGCCAGGAGGAAACCACTGCTCTCTAAAAAGAACATTGCTGCCTCTCTGAAGTTTGACAAAGAGCACATAGATGATCCACAAGACTTCTGGAACAATGTTTTCTGGACAGACGAGTCAAAGGCAGAACTTTTTGGCCTCAATGAGAAACGTTATGTTTGGTGAAAACCAAACACTGCATTCGAACAGAAGAACCTCATCCCAACCATCAAGTGGTGGTAGTGTGATGCTTTGGGGCTGCTTTGCTGCCTCAGGACCTGGACAATCATGGACACAACCACGAATTCTGCATTGGATCTGAAGATTGTAGAGTAGAATGTCAGGCTATCCATCCATGAGCTGAAGCTGAACCGAAAGTGGGTCATGCAGCAAGACAATGAGCCTAAACATACAAGCAGCTCTACAAAAGAATGGCTGCAGAAGAAGAAATTTCGCGTTTTAGAATGGCCTAGTCAAAGTTTGGACATAAACCCCATTGAAATGTTGTGGCAAAATCCTGAAGTGAGCTGTCCATGCAAGGAAGTCCTCAAATGTCACCAAGTTGAATCAGTTCTGTAATGAGGAATGGGCCAAAATTCCTGAAAACCAATGTGAGAGACTGACCAACAGTTACAGGAAAGCTTAGCTGAAGTCATTGCTGCTCAAGGGGGTGCCACCAGTTATTGAATCTAAAGGTTCACATACTTTTTCACACATGGATATTGACTGTTGAATCATTTGTGGATAAATAAATGTTGAAAAAGTAGCATGTTTTTTATGTCATTTGTTTAATCAGGTTATCTTTATCTGTTATTAGGACTCAGATTTAAGATCTAATAACATTTCAGTTTTGAAATATGTAAAAATCCTAAGGGGTTCACAAACTTTTTATCGGCACTGTATGTATATACACTGTGTGTGTGTCTATATATATATATATATATATATATATATATATATATATATATATATATATATATATATATATATTGTAAGGGATTGGTAGATTTACAAATTTAAATGACAATGTAAACTGGTTGGTAAACAAAGTAATTAATATAAAGTATTTGGGATCAAAACTAAAGATGGGTTAATTAATACACTGTTAATTGATAATGGTTTGTTAAATAAGGGAGATTAAAAGTAATTAAATTTGGTTTAAAATAAATAGTTCTTATTGTGCAGAGACCAACTCCAGGTTTATTTAATAGACTAATGAGCAGATTAATTAAGAATGTTTAAAAGGGTGTGAGTGTCTGTGTTTCGGGTGGGTGATAGTAGGAGTTTGGTAGGAAGAGTTGGAGAGCAAGCAGATTATTGTGACTATTGTGAAACTGGAAAAACGAACTATTGGAAAAGGTATTTGGTTTACGGCTTTGGATTGAGAATTGGCTTTGACAATGAGGGAACAGGCTTAGCCTGCCTTGTTATTAGTTAGCGAAAGAACTGTTTAGACAGGGCCCGAGAACGGGTTAGGTTTTGTTTTGTTTATTTTCTTTTTATTGTAAATAATAAACACACGCTATGGCTTTTCCTGGCATCCTGTGTCTAAAGTGTTTATTTGGAGAAGGAAAAAACATGTGACCAGAGTGCAATTCATCACAAAATATATATATGGAAGTATAGAGCTTTTACATATTAAAAACAAATCACAGCATACAGTGCCTATAGAAAGTCTACACCCCCTTTTTCACATTTTGTTGTGTCAGTGCCTCAGAGTTTCATGCATTTAAATGAGAATTTTTTTCCACTTATCTACATACCATACTCCACACTGTTGAGGGGAAAAAAGTTTTTATTGAGAAAAAATTTATATATTAAAAATACAAAACTAAAAGATCATAATTGGATAAGTCTCCACCCCCCGGAGTTAATACTTGGTGGAAGCACCTTTGGCAGCAATTACAGTTGTGTTGGGATAGGTCTCTACGAACTTTGCACACCTAGATTTGGAAATATTTGAGCATTCTTCTTTAAAAAACTGTTCAAGCTCTCTCAAGTTCCTTGGGGAGCATTGATGGACAGCAATCTTCAAGTCATGGCACAATTTTTTTTGATTGGATTTAGGTGAGGGCTCTGACTGGGCCACTCAAGGACATTTAGCTGTTTGTTTCTTAGCCACTCCAGTGTAGCTTTGGCTGTGTGCTTTGGGTCGTTGTCATGCTGAAAGGTGAACTTCTGTCACAGTTTCAGCTTTCTTGCAGAGGGCAGCAGGTTTTCCTCAATGACTTCTCTGTACTTTGCACCATTCATTTTCTCTTCTATCAAGACACGTGCCCCAGTCTCTGCCGATGAGAAACATCCCCATAACATGATGCTCCCACCACCATGCTTCACAGTAGGGATGATGTTCTTTGG
Organism: Polyodon spathula; assembly: GCF_017654505.1. Taxonomy (NCBI): domain Eukaryota; kingdom Metazoa; phylum Chordata; class Actinopteri; order Acipenseriformes; family Polyodontidae; genus Polyodon; species Polyodon spathula. The sequence continues at coordinate 13,394,488 of NC_054535.1, read as the reverse complement.
GTGATTCACTCTGTTGGGTTTGCGCAAAACATTCACTTTGCATTTAGGCCAAAAACTTCCACTTTAATTTCGTCAGACCACGAAACTTTTTGCCACATGGCTACAGAATCTCCTGAGTGTTTCCTTGAATACTTCAAATGGGATTCAAGGTGGATTTTCTTGAGTAGTGGCTTCCTTATTCCCACCCTACCATACAGGCCAGATTTGTGGAGTGCTTGGCATATTGTTGTCACATACATATTTTGACCAGTCTTGCCTATAAAAGCCTGTAGCTCTTGCAAGGGTCTTGGTATCCTTTCTGATCACTCCTTCTTGCTCGGTCATCCAGTTTGGAGGGACGGCCTGATCTAGGCAGGGTCTTGGTGGTACCATACACCTTCCACTTCTTAATGATCGCCTTGACAGTGCTCCAAGGGATATTCAAGGCCTTTACCCATTCCTTGATCTGTGCCTTTCTACAACTTTGTCCCAGAATTCATTTTTAAGCGCCTTAGTGCTCATGGTTGAGTTTTTGCTTTGAAATGCACTACCCAGCAGAGGGAATCTACAAGAACTGCTGAATTTATCCTAAAATCATGTGAATCACTGCAATTTGCAGACAAAAAGCCAAGATATTGAGATCCCTTTTTTACAAAAAAAAAGTAGTCAGGCTAAAAAATTTGCATCCCTGGCTTTACTAATTGTAAAATTGAGTCTAATCCAATTCATGGTTCTCTGCCAAACATCCTGACCTTGAGGTGATGGTTTCTTATATTGCCAGGGGAAGTGACTGGACAGCAACAACAAACTCTGCCTGATGATCAGGATGTCCCAGATGACCATGATTCTTCCCCTCCAGAAGATGCCCCTCTCTACCCTCACCAGGCTCACAATTTTAACTATATAAGCATACACATGGTCAGCCATACATAAGCCTAGCAGCATAGCATATGAACAACCCTCAGCGTCCAGGCCAGCAAGCACAAGAAAACTGGAAAGGCAGTGAAGTAGTTTCTCCAGCTCAGACGAACTGCACTTTCTCATCTGATTAGTACATGACCAGGCCTTACACTTCAACTATTCTCCGGGTCCTTCTCATTCAGAATTCAACTATTTCTATTTAACCTGGCGTGGAGAGTCTATTCCCTGCCTGTTGTGCAGAATATTGCTGTCTGAATATAACCTGACTGCAGTGGAAAGTGTGCAGTGTTGTAAGAAAACAGGCCTGATGCTAATGTGTAAATGGCAAAGGTGTAGATGGCATATTTATGTTTGACTGTTAAATTTCCTCAGCAAAACTCTTTGTTGTTGGAGGGGACTTGAAGATCTATGAAAAAAAAAACAAAATGAAAAAATATATATTTTGCTTAATCACCTATGCTCAGCAATGACGGTTGTCTGCCTTAAGGCAGTTTGAGATTTAAGAGGAACATTTTTGTCCTTGTGTTATTTTTGAAGAAGATATTGACTGTACAGAGTTCTGTGCCCAATTTTGCTGACTTTTGTTTTGGCCATGGTGTGATGTTGAATTCTGGAGCTACAGTCGCAATGTGAACTTTCACTTTGTGAGGTTTTTGTGCACAGAAATATTCTAAAAACATTGTGCCCCTTAGCAAGAATAAATAAAATAGAATAATATGACACTGTAACTGTCTTGAATTTTATTTATGCTGGCCTATGAAGATGCATCATTGTCCACGGCTGTTGATGGCATACACAATATAGTGCTATAAATACTGCAGGGCTTTACAATCAAGTTAAGTAATGCTTCACCAAGAGGGAGTATAGTTATGAACCTGAAGGGTTTTCTGCAGGTGATCACAGCTTTGTGTAACAGCCTGATTTTCCCCTAAATTGTGAAATGTTAATTAAACTCAAGGCGTTTTTTTAAAAACCTTGCACCAAAATACATGTAAATTTTCATGATTTGTTTGCCTGTAAGGTCTTAGCAGTTTTTACATTTTTTTTGTCTAATTAGATGGTTGACTTATTTGTTTTTTTTAAAGATTTTGTGAAACAAGCATAGAAAATAAAATCCTTGTGTTTTAAGACAAAGTGTAAATGCTGTTAAATTTGTAAAGGCACTGGATTGCCCAGATTGCCTATTAGCTGGGATCAAACATGGTCTATAAACATCCATTTTTAAGCATTTAATAACCCAAAGGAGTACTGATACTGCTCCGATTTGTTAAAACTTCACATTTGAATGGGTCTGTGTGATTTTTCTAGATTACTAAAATTATTTTTGTCCTAAAAGACTGTTTCCCTTAGAATGCATCCTACATGACAGCTGATTGAATCCAACAATTTTGTAAGTCATTAATTAACCGATAGTGCCCGTCAATGAAGGCTCTACCGTGTGGTAGTTGACCGCGACTTCACCTATGCGTCCTGAGCCGAAGGCGATTTTTACAGCTATATATCTATATCTATCTATCTATCTATCTATCTATCTATCTATCTATCTATATATATATATATATATATATATATATATATATATATATATATATTAAACAAATAACTTGTAATAGTTTATCTGGACAGTGCCAGATATCTGAATAAAGCAATATTACTGATTTGCTATTATCGTGGTTTGTTGTTGAAAGATGCTGTCTGTGCTCCATTCAAGGTGAGAGGCTGTGTTTGGCTGATTCGGCAGTTGAGGCTATTGGACTTGTTGCTTTCGTTGGTGCAAAGTATTGATTGGCTGGTTTTGGTGGATAATAAAATACATTTGTACCAATTGTTTTTTGTTTATGGTTTGCTGTCCAATAGATGTGAATTGATCTTTCCATATAGCAAGCCAAAATGAAATAGCCAGCACTTACAAGGACTCATTTTAAATTTGATTCACTGTTGATGCTACAATGTTCTTTAACAGGCATTATCTGTCTGCTAGATCTGGAAGCTGATTGGCTGATGATACTGAATCGTTTTCTAATGTGCTGTGCATATTAGAAATTAAACATACAGAAATGTCCAACAACATGAATCATGCTGTTGATGTGTAATAGAAAGCCATGAAACCATTACGATCAGCAATAGTATCTTCATACTAACATTCTGAACTGTGTGAACATTAACTTCATGAAGATCAAGCATTTGGGATTTTTTTTAAAGGTTGACATGCATAAGAGAATGAAATATTAATGCAATTATGTCACTGCAATATAGTATATTTGTAAGAAATGAAATAAAGTTGACATTTTAATTAAGGTAAGCTTTGATCAAATCAATCATATATGCCAACTAAGCCATCATTTTAGCATTTTCTTTAACAACCTGAATAAGAGACAACTCAAAAACAAAATAGTAATGGAATAAAAGCAATGAAATGGAACGACTCAACTCAAAAACATGAATAACACCAAACTACATTCTTCCTCAACATAATTATTTTATGTTATAATTAACATGAAACATTTTCAAACAGGGACAATATGAGTAGACGTGTCTATGTTGCACACACATTGCTTTTGAATGCCTTGTTTTCATGTAATGGGTACTTTTTTATTATCTTTAAATTATGGGAGGTAAACTGTATAAAATTGATGTGCCAGAGAACTAAGTCCATAAAATTTCAGGGAACTATATGCATTAAATACCAGGGAACTATATACATTAAATTCCAGGGAACTATATACATTAAATTCCAGGGAACTATATACAATAAATTCCTGGGAACTCTTTACATTAAATGCAAGGGAAATATATACAATAAATTCCAGGGAATTATTTTCAATAAATGCCGGTGAGCGAAGTATATACATAAAATGCCAGGAAATAGAACTGCTGGTTAAACTAGCTAAAATACTAAGGTGGACATGTATCAAGATTGGCCAATGCAGAGCTAAATTGGAGGGGCCCAAAGTTGCTCGCGGTGTGCGAATCTGTAAACTCCTGCTATTTTCTCGTCAGAGCAATCAATAGTTGCACAGTCGCACATTATCGCTTCCCAATCAAATCTACAGGGTTGGAACTTAGTAAATCATATGGTAATGAAGCATTTACATATATAAGTGGTCAATTCAGCGCTGCATCCGTGGGCAAAAGGGAAAATGGCTTTAGAGAGCACAAGGAGTGCAGCGCTGAGAACGAAGAAGCAGAGACATTCAAAGAGAGATTACTGTAAATAATAAATCAGAACTGTGATTCTGTATCTCCTCCAACAAAATTTGGGGTCTGGTAAAGATGGCCAAATTATAAGAAGTCAAAAAAAGCTTGGCAAGTAATAAATGCCACTTTTAAATGGACAGATTGTAGAAAAAGTATTATGATATCAAACGTCGTACAAAGTCAAAGTTAGCTCTCATAAATAGAGAGAGAATGGCTACAGGTGGAGGACCATCAACATAACAACAATTAACAGCAGTAGAAGAACGTGCTGCTGTCAATATTCCACAGAAGAGCATTGCAGGTTTAGGAGGTCGTGATGTGGGTGTCATTCCATCACACGTCTCAGATAAGCAGCACAAAGACACTGTGTTTTATTCATTTTTAAACAACTGAAAACCACAAGTATACTTGCATTTTGAAAGTGAATAATTTGTTTTATGTACACGTTTATTTTTATTGTTTTGCAGCATATCCCATGTATCTGTAATAATAATAATTAACCATTTTATTTGGAGATCATATCTATATCAAATATAACGTTATTTAATATGGCTGCTTAACCTATATGGACTGCATTAGTGTGATGGACTTAATTGTCTAAAAGATTGCACCGCAATTACAATTATGTGTGTTCTGTGTTCATTCAAACCAGATTGATTAATTGAAAGAGAGGTGAGCAGGGTATAAAATAAAAATATTTATTTTCCCGAAAGACAAAACACAAGGAGGTTAAGTTACTTGCTTAGGGTCACAGAGTGAGTCAATGGGTGAGCTGGGATTTGAACTGGAGACCTCTTAGTTACAAGCTTGTTTCTTTAACCACTGGACCACACAGCCTCCTATAATAGCACTAGAAGATCACCTGCAATAGATCGAGAGGAACAACCCAGACAAAAGAAATGAACACAGAGAGGAATAGTGTGATTACTGACCAAAGTTAAGCAGCGAGCTGTTAAGCGCAGCTGATATGAGTGTAACTGGAGAGTGGCTGCCAGCAAGGAAAGCACTCTGTTGCTGATCCAGGTTGCTGAGCAGGGGAGCTTGGCTGTGGTGATGTCGGTTGGAGAATCAGGAGGTGGCGCATCCTCTGTAGCTTTTTATAGACACTGCAATAGCTGAAGTTAAGTTTCTCTCACTCTATCTCTCTTCATAATTAATCTGGCTGGTCTTAGTAGTGTATATGAATTATTTTTAACTGATTTATTTTGTTCTGTAATTTGTTATTGATTGTATAGGTATGTTTTAAACAGTATTAGTAGGTCTTTTTAGCCTCAATTAAGTGCAGCCGACTTTTAGTGAAAGCTCATTAAGTGTTTCTTTCTTTGGTTTGTACACTGTCACTGGCACGTTCCTTTTGTGCTATAAGTCTATTAGATCATTTTGTGCTGAAAGCCTCAGTTGCAAGGGTGTGCGGTTCTTTGATGGACCTAGATTGCAGAGAGCAGAATAGTAGAATCTGTGAGCACACTTAATATGCTAGAAGCAATCGAACTAGGGCTGGGACCAAATCAAAACTTTGACAACCTGCTAATCGCACTTAACAAAAGTGTATTTAATAGCATTTTATTTTTATGAGTAGAAGAAATAAGATACTTACAAAAAAAAAGGAAACATTATTAAATACAACTTTGTTAAGTGCGATTAGCGGGTTGTCAAAGTTTTGATTTGGTCCGGGCCTAGGTTCGATTATAGTAAGAAAAAACTAAAGTATTTAAATAAATGAGAATATAATAACATTATGTAAATGTATGAGCAGTCCTAACTTTAAATATTCAATTAATATTAACAATTAAAAATTTGCCTCTTGCCTTCAGTTTATATCAATGAAGTAACATAGAATTGCAGTTTATAAGAGATTGCTATATTGACCTGTCTGAATTAGAACTACATGTTATAAAGTCACTCTAACAGTAAACTTGCTGAAGGAATACAACTAATGTTGTAACCTAGTTCTCACCTGCTTGTAGTACAGGCAGTGTTGAAGATGGCTCATTAGTTTTGGTTGATGAAGCAAGGATTTTCTGATGGTCAGTGATTTAACAGCCAAGATCCTCTCTGTAATGAGCAATCTCGTTAATATTAACGAACGCAAATACCTTTTGGATAACAGAAGATAGGAGTTTATCTTACAATAATAATTTTCTATATATAACAGAAATGAATTAGAACCAGCAGGAAGAGATGGGAACAGAAAGCGTAGGACGTGTTAACACGTTATTTTAGATATTGGTTTGAAATAATGAGTATTGAAAAATGCTTACAATAGTGTTTCATATTAATCAACCCTAAGATTAGCAAAAAGCAGCGGTAGCCTTAAAACCCGGATTTTGTATGAACAGTGAAGAAGGTCAGACTTAGTTCAGTCACTATAAAACTATTACATTCTAATATGTTAACAGTGGCCTGTATTTACAGCAGATGTAAATAACTGGACCTTCCATTGAAAGCTTAAATTACTTCATAACAGATCAATGGAGTAAAATAAAATTATTGAAGTATCTGAATTGGAAATAAACTGTTGAAAGAACATATTAAAAGTTTATTATAACAGAAGCATGGCGTTGACAATATTGTAAACAGATTGTTGACACATATGAAATAATGTTAATTCAATTTAATTAATTTAAGAATTGGTTCAGTTTCTCCAACTAAACAAAAATGATTTTAGGCATTACAATATAAATTAAACCAAAGAATATACATGTATTAGTTTATAGAAAGATTTTACTGCAGTAATAAACAACAGTACTTATTTGCAGAGAGCTGTGGAGTTTGAAAGTGAAATAAATAATTAAGATCTATGGTTTTTCTATATATGTTTGTCTCAAACACACATCATAATTCTGGAAGGGCATTAGACTGTCATAAGATAAGGTTTGGTCTTTGGCACCTCAAAGCAGGATTCAGTGTTGGCTCTTGAAAGAAGGATTTGCCAATCTTAAATGATAACCAACAGAAGGTGCTTTAAGAAAGACAGGAGTATGCATCTTATTATATTATAGAAGATAATGAGAGCTTAGTTATAAAAATTAAGATGTATATACATTTTTTGTATTATCTGAAAAGATACTTGTCCAGGCGTCTCTTGAATCGGCCAAAAAATGACTTCATGAGGTGAATTTGGAGAATTGCTTACAGGGGAGTTTCATATTAATTAAAACACTAGCCTTGGCAAGAAAACTAGGTGTGGAAACCTGCTTGTGCAGGCAACTTTTAGAAACAAAGAGAGTTCAGTTTTAGTACGAGTTAATATAAGGCTTTTATATTTAACATGTTTCATTATAGCTTAAATTTAAATGGAAATAACTGAACTGACCACTGTATGCTTATTCAAAGGCTTGCGATAAACCCCTACAGTCTTTTTGTTCTACACTTTGTTAACACACATTTGTATATGAAATTAAACTGACCCATTGACAACACACTAGAAAAGTAACATAATATGGGGCTAAGAGGGAATATATTAGGATCAGGTTAATATAATCACACAGAAGGATGATGTTACATATTAAAACATCTCTCATATATACACATATACGTGTATTGTATTTGGTAACAAGGACCCTGTGAACTCCGGTTCACCTAATTTTTAGGGAAAGGAGGGGTGGAGGATAGTGAACCAGGAGCTCACATTCAGTTAATTTTGAAAACGGAGTTGACCGGATCATTCTAGAAAATATCATTAACTCAAAGATAGGAACTGTCAAGGCAGATTGAGCAGATTTAATTGGGACTCCTGATGTATTCAATGGAGGGAAAATCCTATAAAAACCAAGGTAAAGCCTCAGTCAAGTATTGTGCGACTTACTAACTACAAGATATGTGGTCCATGCTCTAAGGATCTCTGAAAAACAGATTGCTGTTTGGCCAAAGTCAAGTCTCTGCCTTTCCATATACTGGAATGTAAGCATATATTTGAATTTAATATCTCTTTTATATTGATGCATTGCTAAAAAGGTATAGAAATTGTGTTTTAGTCTTAAGAGAGTGATATATATATATAGCATTAGCTTTTTGCATTTTATAGCCTGAAGGCTAAGCATATGATGACCATTTGTATTACTGTATTGCCTATTAGCAGGGATCCAAAGTGGCTTGCACTCAATTTTTAAAGCATTTAATAAACTGAAAGAGTACTAACACTGCTCTGATTCGTAAAACTTCAAATTAAATGAGTCTGCGTGATTTTCTTGAATATTAAAAAGTTGTCTGGACATATAGCCAACTCAGTGCACAAACAAAACCACTACAGGAGTTTAAAACATCTCTGTCCTCCCTGAATGTCTTCCCTGAGTTTAAGAGTATGCTCAGAGCATATATATAGAGATTCGTGATAGATCTATATATATATATATATATATATATATATATATTCTATTTCGGAAATTTTAAATCTTGACAATACAATAGTAGTATTTGATTTTGATGTGTGATATTGTATTTTGAATTATGAATTGCACCGACCTCTTTTTAATGCTTTGAGATAATTGTTTGTGTGTGATTGTAGTTATATTGATTTGTAATTGATATTGGCTTATGTTTCTTGGTTTGTGCGATGTTTTAATATATTGAAGCCTGTTTGCTAATTTAGTCAGGGATTGTACAATAATTGCTCTGTTGATTGAACCTGATTTATAAGAACATAAGAACATAAGAAAGTTTACAAACGAGAGGAGGCCATTCGGCCCATCTTGCTCGTTTGATTGTTAGTAGCTTATTGATCCCAAAATCTCATCAAGCAGCTTCTTGAAGGATCCCAGGGTGTCAGCTTCAACAACATTACTGGGGAGTTGATTCCAGACCCTCACAATTCTCTGTGTAAAAAAGTGCCTCCTATTTTCTGTTCTGAATGCCCCTTTGTCTAAACTCCATTTGTGACCCCTGGTCCTTGTTTCTTTTTTCTGGCTGAAAAAGTCCCTTGGGTCGACACTGTCAATACCTTTTAGAATTTTGAATGCTTGAATTAGGTCGCCGCGTAGTCTTCTTCGTTCAAGACTGAACAGATTCAATTCTTTTAGCCTGTCTGCATATGACATGCCTTTTAGCCCGGAATAATTCTGGTCGCTCTTCTTTGCACTCTTTCTAGAGCAGCAATATCTTTTTTATAGCGAGGTGACCAGAACTGCACACAATATTCAAGATGAGGTCTTACTAGTGCATTGTACAGTTTTAACATTACTTCCCCTGCTAACTACAAAATTGTTGGAAATCATGTACCTCATTTTCTCTATATGAAGACATATTTTTAAACTATATCTTGCTTTGTGTCTTGTTTGAGTCTTTTGGGATCTCTTAAACCGGACTTTCCTTGTCAAATAAAAATGGTGGCAGCTAATTACGCTTCTGAAATCCAGTTAGCCTTTAAAATAGTCTGTTAAATTATGTTTAAAGTCACTATGCACATATCAGGCATACTCTTTGTACATGGTAGTATATTGCAAGCATAATACAATTTTTATTGAATGCATTTATTACAAGATCAACCAAACATCTTGCAAGCACAATGAGGGCAGACCAATACAGTTAAATTATGCTAAATGATGAGCATGATTTGATAGATTCTCCACATTTATCAGCGGTGTCCTCTCCAGAACGTGGTCATCCACCTATAGAGGAAATAAACAGAACACAACAGTTGCAGCAAGAAAAAAAACAACTTGCTCCCAAATGTCTTGAACTTCAGGAAAGGGGATTTGCTGAAGTCAATAAGAATTTACTAAATCTAAATGAGAAAGTAAATAGAATGCTCCATAAAACTAATGGAAGAAAAAGTTAAACTAGAAAGAGAGAGGGTAGATCTGGATAGAGGATACTATGCATGGCATTCTTCACAACCACCATGCACACAAGCAACCGCAGAAACAAACACGGATCCTGTCCCATTTACTTCACAGGCTTCTACTTCTTGTGCCCAAGATTAGAATGATGCTGTGGCTCCATTAATGCCAAGAAGACCAGGGTGACCAAGAAAGCACTGAGCTGTACATTATAACAAATGTATTGTAATTGATGCTTAAATTGTTATTGATGCATATAATATGAATATATACTTAAAATATATTTTTAAATAGTTGTTTGTAGGTCTGTTGTTTCACATGCAATATACATTTAACAAGAATGAACTTTTCAATTGTTAAGCAACAATCATTAATTTTCAAAGTGATCGATAATGATAATGTTGTGTACATTTTTGCCTCTTTCCGGAGTCAACCACTTGAACAATGGCATTTAACATGTTTTCACTAATGTCTAACAAACATCCATGAGTAGTAGCTATGAGGTGTAGTACACAACATGCTACCAATATGTCTTTAAACTTCTTTTTTGTACTGTATTGCAATGCACCTCCACTCTGATCCAAACACCTAAAACACATTTTAAGCATGCCAAATGCCCTTTCAATTACACTGCAAGTTCTTCTGTGTACCTCATTATATAGATTTTCACCCACTTATTGTGGACTAAGAACTGGTGTCAACAGCCACCTTTTCAGACCATACCCATTGTCACCCATCAGTAAGCTATTATGCATGTCATCTCTTTCAAAGTACCGTGCGATGGATGACTGAGAAAGGATAAAAGAATTGTGGTGGGATCCCGGGTACTTTGCAGAAACATTAGTTATTTTTAGCATCACACACTACCTGGGCATTTAAAGAATGATATCCTTTACGATTAATGTAAACTGCTGCATTTTCAGAAGGTGTACGTATTTGGACATGATCACAATCTACTGCATCCAATACTCGTGGAAAACCAGCAATATTAAACAAATCTCTGTTTGCTCTTGCTGGTATATGTTTTTAGGGAAATATATGTAATCACTGGCAACTTTTAACAATGCACAATTCACTTCATGTAATCATGACTGACTCATGCCTGCAGTCTGCAGTTGGTGTCTGGAATGTTCCTGTTGCGTAGAAAACTAGTGCTGCAGCTACCTTCACAGCAACAGGCAAAGCAGTAGAAACACATGACTTGGGTTCTAAATTCTAAGTATACTGCATAAACCAGATACTGTTTTCTATTAATCCGAAATCGGTGAATACACTATCAGTAAGTGCGAGAAAACTGATCCTTTTCTTATAAACCCTCTCAGGATGGTATCTCCGGCTTCTTATCCTTTGCCTTCATTCTATGTCAAGATCCAACAAATCATATACAACCTTGAACTCAGCCATCTTAAACTTTTTTTCCTCTGTAGCTTTTTACAGACACTGCAATAGCTGAAGTTAAGTCTCTCTCACTCTATCTCTCTTCATAATTAATCTGGCTTGGCTAGTCTTAGTAGTGTGTATTTATTCTTTTTAACTGATTTACTTTGTTCTGAAATTTGTTATTGATTGTATAGGTATGTTTTAAACAGTATTAATAGGTCTTTTTTGCCTCAATTAAGTGCAGCCGACTTTTAGTGAAAGCTCATTAAGTGTTTCTTTCTTTGGTTTGCACACTGTCACAGATGGTTCTGGCAAGTCCCTTTTGTGCTATAAGTCATTAGATCCTTTTGCACGGAAGGTCTCAGCTGCAAGGGTGTGCGGTTCTTTGATGGACCCAGATTGCAGAGAGCAGAATGGTAGAATCTATGGAGCATGGTTAATATGCCAGAAACAATCGAACAAGGGCTGGCACCAAATCAAAACTTTGACAACCTGCTTATCACACTTAACAAAACTGTATTTAATAACGTCTTCTTTTTAAGAATAGAAGAAATAAGATACTTACAAAAAAAGAAAACATTATTAAATACAGCTTTGTTAAGTGCGATTAGCAGGTTGTCAAAGTTTTTATTTGGTCCGGGCCTAGTTTCGACTATAGTAAGAAAAAACTAAAGTATTTAAATAAATGAGAAACCTAATATAATAACATTATGTAAATGTATGAGCAGTCCTAAGTTTAAATATTCAATTAATATTAACAATTAAAAATTAGCTTCTTGCCTTCTGTGCATCTCAATGAAGTAAAATAGAATTGCAGTTTATAAGATTGCTATATTGACATTCAGCATCTGAATTAGAACTACATGTTATAAAATCATTTATAGTATAAACTGTCACTCTAACAGTAAACTTGCTGATGGAATACAACTAATGTTGTAACCTCGTTCTCACCTGCTTGTAATACAGGCAGTGTTGAAGATGGCTCATTGGTTTTGGTCGATGAAGCAAGGATTTTCTGATGGTCAGTGATTTAACAGCCAAGATCCTCTCTATAATGAGCAAACTCGTTAATATTAACGAACGGAAATACCTTTCGGATAACAGAATATAGGAGTTTATCTTATTATAATCATTTTCTATATATAACAGAAATTAATTAGAACCTGGCAGGAAGAGATGGGAACAGAAACATAGGATGTGTTAATATGTTAAGTTAGATATTGGTTTGAAATAATATAACGCGAGAAACAATGAAAGCAGAGGAGGTGAAAATTATCGAACATAGTGGTTGGGATTTAACTGTATTTTCAAATGCGACAAACTGGTTGACTATCGCGCAACCCGAGAAGGCACCCGAAATTGACATAAAAGGGCGCGTACTTGTCATGAAACCTTCCGTCTGAACAGAGAGGGAGTGAAGCAACAGTTGAGCACGATCCGTTGGAATAATGTAAACGGGTGGCAGTATACAATCCCGGTCACTCGGCATAAAACATTACATTTTCGCCAGACCAAACGAGAATCACTTCGAATTTTACAATTTCGAAGTTACACTCCATATTTATTTTTAATCACTTCATTGACTTACCCGGAAAGAGTATTTGACAAAGCACGGCAAAATTTTCGGATTGTCTTTCGAAGACCATTTAACTGTTATAACATTGGAGGGATAACCACTTTCTTTGTAAACTTGATCCAATTAAGTAAATATTAGGACAAATTCAATAGTCACTCAAAATTAGTTCAATTTCTCCAACTAAATGCCTCATGGGAAAATCACACTCCTCAGGTGAACATGGACAAGTTCTGGCAACGTGTGCTAATGTATTTTCCTCATCCTTGCACGTGTTGCACTGCACTTGCGAACGTTTGCGTCAAGGGGAAAATCAGGCCCACGGAATGTAACTTACCCCATCCCGAATATATTGAGGCCCAAAATGAATGAGGCATGGCGTAAGCTGACACATTTAAATGCAAAAATTCTACTGCGCCGGTGTTCTGAAACTCTCAAAATGGGCTACCAGTAGCACAGATTAACAGACTAATCTGAAAATGACTCTGAGCAATGTTTAATGTGTTTTAGTTTCTGAATTAAAACTGACAAATGTGTTAACTGTGAAATTAATTTGTAAAAGCGAGGTGAAAAGTCGGACAAAAACACAGAAAACCAGAAGCCCTAAGGAGTGTGTAACTCGACACAGAGGACAGGGAAGAGATTAAAGGCAGTCAGTTTTTATTTATTTATTTATTTAAGAAAAAATACCCTCACAACTGAATGTACATTTAAAAAAAAATACAAAAGCAGCACAGATCATCTAAAGATCAGTCTATTAATTTTCCTGAGAAACACTACAATACTGCATCCCCTGATCTTTCGATGTGTGAATGTCTTTAAAGTTCTGTGCATGCGCTTCAGCTGCATAGATGTTTTGAGCTGGACTTCTATGATGCTATGCTGGCCACTAGGGCATACAGGATCTTTAGCCAGGTCTCCTACGGGGGGGGGGGGGGGGGGGGGGGGGGCTTGCATCAAGGCTGCTATGGTGTCCACCAGTGGAAACTGTGCTAGCCCCATCGCCTCTGCACCTTCCACCACCTCTTGGATACATCGGTCACTGAGGCCGGGGGGTGCCAGGAGGCCTTGAACTCCGCTAGAAATTTCAGTAACACCGGAAAAGGATGGGGGGTCGAAGCTTGTGCTGGTCTGAAAACAGACTGCCATTGTTCTGGTTGCCTTCCAGGGAACCTGAAGGAAGCTGGAGCCTTGCTCCATGAGTGCCCAAACTGAGCTTGAGGAAGAGGCCACTTCAGTCTCTGAGGAAATCTCAGAGCTAGGGCCCACCTCTTGGAGACAACTGGGGTGACCGCCAGGGTCGGATCCAGGGCAAGTGTCAAAGGCGGAGCTGAGGCAGGTGCAGGATCAATAGCCTGCTGCCTGACCAAGTACTCCAGGTCTGAATGTCCTTGACCCACTTTGAATGCTTTGTCTGCTTGCTTCTCCTTGGAGGAAAGCTTGAGCACCTGCGAGCTCAAGGGACTGGAGCCTGTGCGCAGGCAGGCAGAGGGGGGAGAACGGGGTCCCTGAGGCCTAAGACAGTTTGTCTGGACTGACCTCAGAGGTCTCACCTGTGAACAGCCTATTGTGCAGGGTTTTCTCCCTGGAATTTGTGCAAAAGGTGCAGAACGTCCTACTGCTAAGGCAGAAGAGGCATGCTGCCTGCCCACGCACCGGACACACAACACTTGTCTGTCCTGTGGGGGAAAGTTCACTGTGTGGGACGTGCAGGGGTGATAGCCCAACATTATGTCTCTCAGGCTCCGAGGTTCTAGGGCACTGAGTACAGAGTGCACTGAAGCACCAATGTAGTGAGGGGGGCACTGATGCATCATTAAAATGTAACCCAATAAAAAAGATCTAAACTGTACTGTTAAACAACCAACAAACAAAGCACCTACACATTTCTCTACTGTAAAGAGCACTCAGTAACTAACAACACAAACACACAAATGGGGAGAGGCAGAATATTTCACTTTTGGAACTTATCGTTCCCAAAGCCCTAAGGCTTAGGAGGAGAAGCACTTACCGGTGGATATTGAGATAAGTGTGCTTGGAACATGTCACTGTCCTCCAGCTTCTCTTACTGACTCATGGTTAAATTCAATTTCAAAAGCAAGAGTGGCCATTAGATCATGGTGGTACATAAAATTAAACTTAACTGGTCAAGAAAATACACTGATAAACTGAAACCAATTGTGTTTTAAAGGCAATCCAATTGAACCCATGAGGTAAAATCTGTCAGGATTAAATTATTTTTTAATCATTATCCTCAAAATGCCAATTAATCCTTTGCACAGCGCAGCAGAGGTAGGAGGCCATGGCATCACATACTATTATCTGAATTTTATTGATCTCACCTCTGTAGCTCTAAGCAACAAACAAAACCAAAAACAACCCTGACTTTAGAAGGCAATCTTTTAGAAGTTACCTTTCATGGTTAAAATTAAAAAGGCATCAGTTATTGATTCTACAAGGCCTTCAGCTGTACATCATCTTTTACAATCTTTAAAAAGGCTTGCATGTATTGTTCTGATGCTACCTGTAAATATTCCCTTTACTCGCTCATTAAATTAAATATACACATTTGAACAAATATCCTTGTTATATTTGATGTTGACTTGATCTTGTAATAGAATATGCAAGGAGGTCGTAATATGTAAGGTAATTGTGATCCAACTTGCAAGTGATTATCCAACTTTTGTTTCTATAGAAACAAAACTGACACTACAGCAAGCTTGAAGAGTAAGTAACTTTTTTATATTGGTGGTTAGACTATAACTTGGCTATGGATAATGTTTTAAGGACATTTGGCTATGAGTTCACAAGCTAACGAAAAAGAACAACAGACAGTATATAGTATATAGAATCTTAATATATATATTATATTCATAGGCCATATATTATATATTGCATCCTGGGGGATATATATACGTATACGTACGGTATGCTACTGCATATCAGCTATCGAGTCTTTTTATTAGTAAGAACCTGCCCCATCTAGTTTAAGCAGTGCATTGCCTGCAGAACAAAAAGAAAATTGTCCCAAAGTGACAGATCACTAAATTGTGCCAGCAGTGCTTGTCTTATAAAACAAAACAAAAACAAACAAACAAAGGAACTGCAATAGCCACCAGTCAGTTATGGCAAACATTAAAATAGGAAAGGTGACAGCAAGGGAAATCTCAAGCTACATACTCATTAAGGCCCTGTATGTATAGATATAATTTATAGCTTAAATAATGATGGTGATTTGATGATGTTTTGTTGCCTGGAGATTTCATTATGACATCATTATTGATCAATTGACAGACTCACAGTAGGGTATGTTGTATGTCCAACAGTTGTGTTTTAGTTAATGCTCTTCTTTTACAGATAATGCTGAGTGAGGTATGATATTGTGATGTCAGCAATACCCATTGCTTTTGGAAACAACTAAACAACTTGATCCTTTTGTCGCCTGGGGAATGTGGTGTGTCAGGTTTCCACTTGCTCTCTCCATCTAAAATTGCTAGGAGTGTGACAGAGAACGAATTAATCCGAGTCAACAATCTCCCTCCCGACCTGTGAGAGCACGGTATAACAGGAACAGTGTGCCCCAGACTGGATGGTTTGACAGTTGAGTCAGCCATCAAAAAAGGGGGCCGAGCGATCTGCTCCTCTGTTATGGTTACAGAAACGACCTGGAGGAGTAAAAAGGAAACTGTGAGTGTTGTGCATTGGATCTGTCTGTCTAGTCGTTGTCACCTTTATAATTAATAGAAGACGGAAACCCGGGAGCTGTCGCTAATCAGCCAGCTACACTACACTACTGTTTCACTGTTGCTATATAATTCACCACTTGCACCAAGGAGTGTGTTACACTATTGGACCTGTGATCTTATGTGTGTGTTTAAAAGTGTGTGTCTTTATTGTTATTATTATTTCTGGACTAATCACTGCATCACCGCTACACCTATGCACTACAGACCACTTTGCCAAAAGGAGATATCCTCTTTTTCTTTAGCTATCAGGCCTCAGTTTAGGGATGTCAGTTTAGAGCGCATCTCCTTCCCTTCCTTATACATTAATTAATTAATTAATTAATTTGGCAGATGCCTTTAACCCAGGTGACTTACTGGTGTTACATAATGTTCCATGCAGTAACCCATTCATGTCTTGAATCTGTTTGGTCCTCAGTAATACAGGGAAAAGATTAAATGTCAGGCCCAGTTTCGTTTACTGTCATTTAGAGTGACTGTGGTGATTATTTTTAATGAAACTTAAGGAGTCGAAGAGGCCATTAGACTTCTGTGTGGTTTGATTGACAAAGCATGGACAAGATTAAATAAAAAAGCAAACCAATTTTATTACGGCTACATGCCTACATTTGTACCCAGCCCAATAACTAATGAAAAACCCATGGCTGAATGCCACCTAACATATTATTAATTAATTACTGAATTTAACATCTTCAATTTTTTTAGTAATTAAAGTTTGATACAATATCTTTATAACTGAGATAACGTTACTTTTCTAATATATAGAACTATAGATACTGAAGCTTATGGTTCTGTCAACTATTTTAGTTCTGTTGTGTATTTTTATTAAATTACAATTAAGAAGTACAACCCTGATCTCTTCAGAGATTAATGAACATTTTCCAAAATGCAGTGATTTATTGTTTTTTGGCTCAAATATTTTGACCTCAAAGTAAGCTAATTCTTTGACCCTAATTTGACTAATGTGCCTGGGATGAAACATTGTAGCATGCGCCAATGTGTTATGCTTCATTAAGCTGAAGTATCAATAAATTATTATATACATGTTTCAAGTGAAATTGTAAATGCCTTTCAAAATAAGACCTTTCCAGAATCACTCAGTATTCCATGGACTTTAAAAACCCTAACCTGGAACACCTGGTACTTCAAAATGTGAAAAACAAACACAAGTAATTTATCTATTCTATAATTAATTCAGGATATTTATTTTGTGATGGTTTTATTCAAAGTTGACATGCTTATTAAGTTAAAATGTTATATACTGGCCCATTAGAATTATTTTAAAGAATTCTTAAAAAAATGAAAATATTGTAATAAAATATTATGCCCAATTCTACCCCTGATTATTTGGTTTTTGTATGTACAATAATGTTCTGTCACAGCAGCAATCCCCTGAGGATAAATAAAAGGCTGTGGGTATCTTCTTATCCCAAGAAGCCAACTGCTTCATTACACCCAGAGGCTCTATAGCAGAAGTAAACAAGCAAACAGTCCTCGGAGGACAAAGGCAAGCCATGCCGGTGACTACTTAGAACTCACTTTGCAGTAGCATCTGAGCCAATGAAAAACCCTGATACTGTGAAGCAGTTACATACTTGTAAAAGCTAAAGTGAAAGTAGTGACAATACAATTCAATATATTTGATAAAGTTTGCTATTTTTTTTTCACTTTTCTCCTTTTCTGCAGAGTAATTGCTATGAAAATATAGCCCACAAAAGCAATTGTTTCCAATGGAAGCCTCTTTGTATTTCTTTGATTCCCAAGTTACTATACAATATACCCATCAAATGTTTTTACATTGCTCTTGTAGAAATCCCATTGGTCATAGGTGTAGTTAATACAGACAGTTCACTTTTGTGGTTAATATAACCCCATAGATAATGATACCAGTTTGAAAAATTTGTGCAAAGTGAAAGTCTAGAAAATGCTACTAATGAATGTAATAAGTTAAAAAATGAATTCTTAAAATCTCCTTGAACTTGGATCGCACACAGGATTACAGTCTGCAGCAGGATCAGCTAGGTCTATTTATTTTGCTTATTTGGAAACAACAGTACCTGTTAGAGCTAACCCCTACTGAAGAGTGAAGACTAAGCTGAAGTAAGCTATTTCATTTCAGTAGTAGTTTATAAACCCTGCTGCTGTTTCTTTACACTCTGCAATGTTTTTGTAATGTAAAAGTACTGCTCTAGGTTATGTTTGCAATTTATAGAACAAATAGAACAATCTGTACATTATTAATACGCTGGTACTTACAATAAGTTTGTCATTGCAGCAAGATAATGTTGACAAATAAATGATTTGTTCATTAAAGGCATACAAATATTAGTTAATAATTTTTGTTCCTGGGAAGTGCTGCTTTGGATTTGATATGCACTAGCTTGCGGCACGCATGCTTCTTTTAATTCTAGATAGATAGATAGATAGATAGATAGATAGATAGATAGATAGATAGATAGATAGATAGATAGATAGATAGATAGATATGGATGCTTGCTTGTTTCCATGACAGTTTGTGAATTTTATAATGTAATTTGCTGGGTTGATTTGAAAAAGGCAGATTGTTTTAACAATGCGCTCTGCCAAAACTGAAAAAAACATCTGTCCTGATGGATCTTGATAGATCTATATGGATACTTCATAGAAAGCTGTTAAACCAAATTAATAATTAAACAGATCTAATGGAACAGATTCTGAACACATTTCAATGCAAAAAAGTCTTACCAAAATGTACAGAGAAATGTATATACATACTAAAATGTGTTAGAAAAGATGTACGGTATGTTTCATTGTAAAATGCTGTAAAGAACATATTTCCTATGTTCACACAGCCACAGCGAGGAGAGCGACAGTGTAGGAGAAGTCTTGTGGAAATGTACAGAGCAGTTAGAAGCAGTTTGAAAGCTCGTCGGCAGCTGCTGAAACTAAACTTACACTAAAAAAAAGGCCTTCAAGCTAGTAATCTGTGACACCTGCATGATATGGGCAATCCGAGAAACCCCATCAGAGCTAAATAAAAGTGCTGCAAGATCCAGGACTTGCTTCAATAACGAAAAGACAGAACAACAGGAGTTTGAGGAGTCGGCACACCAGGAATTCTTGAAAGTTTTCACCCCTAAGAGACAGAAAGCCACCAGGGAGATAGAAGATGGTCGAAACAGCTGGGTTCAGATAGGCAGACACAGGAAACAAAAAGAAATGTAGTCAAACACAACCACCAGAAATAAAAACCTCAAACTAATTTGAGCCACTTAAAAATTTAGATGAACAAAACCAACACCAAGAGAACAAAAGGAACAACATCCAGGACACCAAACAAAGTGCTGGACAGGCAGCAAAAAGAAGGGAGGTCATGATTGTCGGGGACTCGATATTGAGAAACACAGCAAGTTTAGTGTCTGGACCCCCCTACAAAAATGGTGTGCTGCCTTCCTGGAGTCTTTGTCAAGCACATCACTGAGAATGTGGACAGGCTCCTAGAGCGAACAGGAGATGACCCGGTAGCAGTCGTCCACATTGATACAAACAACATTGGAAAATACAGATCAAGACCCCTGCAAAACAAATTCAGAGAGCTAGGAAGGAAATTAAAAGATAAGACCAAAACTGTCATATTTTCTGGCACACTGCCGGCACCTTGCAAAGGACCATATAAATAATCTAAATGCAAGGCTTCACCTTCCTTGAACATTGGACTACATTCTACAACAAGAACTATCTATATAGGCGGGACGACTGCACTTAAACAAAAAGGGAACAAATCTACTCAGAGAAAGGATCCTCGAGGAGGTTCAGAAGCATTTAAACTAGAAAGAAGAGGGGAGAAATCAACAACAAAAGAAGGGAAACCATATCAAAACAAGGGCAACAACTCAGGTAAGAAAAAAAACAAAACAATGCAGAATCAATATGGGTCACAATAATGGACAAAAATTCAATGGTCATTATAATAGGAGCATGCTATAGACCAACAAATACAGACGGTGAGCAAAATAATCTGCTATACAATGACATTAGAAAGGCATGTAGCAAAGGAGAAGCCATACTAATGGGAGATTTCAACTTCCCCCATATAAAAGGGGAAAACCCGGTAGGGAGCACGACAGCCAAAATTGAAATGGTAGAAATGATAAATGACTGTTTCCTAACGCAATTTGTCAAGGCACCAACTAGAGGGGAGGCATGCCTTGATTTAGTCTTTTCAAATAACGAAGACAGAATAACTAAAACAGAGGTCAGAGAACCATTGGCAAACTCAGATCACAACATGGTCTCATTTGAAGTGCTTTTTAAAACCACAAAAGTAACGACTAAAGCTAAGGTTTAAAGTCCAACTATGAGGGAATGAAGCAGAGACTAACAGAAGTAGAGTGGAGTAAAATAGAGAAAACAAATCAAAATCTAAACCAACATAGCCTAAATGGTTTAATAGATCAATCAATTAAAAATATTCAGTGAAAAAAGGCACTTTACATTTAAAAGGGACCAAGAACAAAGTACACAGAAAGAGTGCTTTGCACTACAAACGCAAGTCAAAAAGGAAGTCAAAAAGGAAGACAGAAAGGCCAAGAGAGAGATAAAAATGAGGATTGCTAAGGGGGAGGTAAAATGTCTAAAGCCTGCCGCACACCTGAATTCATCTCATCTGATTTTGCAGATTCAGCGATCAGTTGTGCTCAGTTTTGGTTTGATGTCACAATTTAGTTTTTCCTGACTGGGTGTCGCACACTGCTAAGACTGAATTAGACTGGCCACAACAAATATGCATGCAAATTTAATTAATACTGCCCTGTACACATTTTTTTATTAACTTAGCTCAACATAGCGACCCTCACATTATGCATGGCATTGCATGCTGATTAGATGGTGGAGACAGTGCCGTGAGGCAACCAAAAAGAAGTGTTTAGCCTATTAATTTAGCTATTGACCATTGACCATATTGACCAAATGTTTCAGGCAGTGTTTGACCTTTTGTATAGTTTGTCTGATACACTTTAGCCTATGGTAAATAAAATACAACCTGTTGATTTTTATTTGACTTTGGCCTTGTATCGCTTTTTGTGTAGCTCTATCTTGGGGCTTTGTGATTGTATTAAGTTATTGTTTTAGACGTTGTGGGGCAGTAAAAATATAGGGTACTACTTCACTGATATTAAAACTAAATACCACATAAACACACTTGTAGTTCCAAGTGCTTTTGCAATTTCTGTTGTCGTGTAGGTTTTGGAATTACGATCAGAGTATGCTTTAGCACTGCAATCATACAAACATGGACTATCGGTCCACATTTGGACAAACTCATCTTCATGTCTTTTATCTAATATTCCGCCATCTTGTATGACAAGTCACATGACAAGTCACGTCACTTAAACCTGCTTCACCATTGGTTGACACCCTTATGACTAATTGGTCTCAGTTGGCAACCGCCGCAAGCATCTGAATGAAACTGCGACTGAAAAAAATTCAGTATGTTCAGTCTTCAAATCTGAAGACATCCTGACTGAAATCAGGATAATCTTGGTTTTAAGGGCACACACTCTGCTACGATTCATACAGACTGACTGTGTATGGCCAGTTGAGATGATTACTTTTCACAAGTTTTTACAAAGGAGGATACGGACAACATGCCCCACATGTCAACCTGTTCCTATCCAGTTTTAAATAACTTTGGGATAACAGGCAGAAGTATTAAAGGGACTAGGAGCTCTTAAAATAAACAAATCCCCTGGGCCGGATGAGATCCTCCTTATAGTACTCAAAGAAATGAAAGAAGTTACTTACAAACCGATAACCAATTTCATGCAACATGTCTCTTGACAAAGGAGTTGTACCGACAGACTGGAGAATTGCAAACGTAATACCGATCCACAAAAAGGGAAGCAAAACTGAACCAGGTAACTACAGACCAGTAAGTATGACGTCTTTTTTTTTTTTTTTTTGACTAAGTACCAGCATTTCTTTGTGAAAGTGGCTTAGAAATATTTCTTTATGTCTTCAAATGAAATGAGTATTACTGTAACTGATTCAAAGTTTCTCATTAAAAGTATTAGGTTTCTTTTAATATTTCAAAATTTAGCACATTATAGTACTTAATATTTATGGATGACAGTTCTAGATTACAGACTACTGTATTTAACCTTTAGCTGCCTCGGTTTAAGGTTAAAGCTAGTCAACATATTACCACTGTGATGAGTCAGATACAAAATAGGATAAATTTTAATTGAATATGTATTACCTCTGAACTGAAATCATATTGCTTACAAAATTATTTAATCTTCCCTGAGGACAAATGGTTTAATACTGGTAATAATTTTAAAATATATTATTTAAAATTAATCACACCAAAGTCTCATTAAAAACTTATCCTCATTAAAGACTGATTCATTAAAGAAAAAAAATAGAAACTAGCCAAACTAGCCATATAATGGAGATGCTTAGGGATTTTTAACTCAGGTTTGCTGTAACCTAAGCTTAAAATTTTGTTTGTATTAAAGTCCCCTATTATTGTCTAATTCAATACTATCTTTATAAACCATGTGGACAGAATGTAAATGAAAGAAGACCTGGATGGCAGAATATCAGTTTTAAACATTTATTTTTCATGGGCCAGTCTATAAACGAGAGAAAATTTTATTTTAAATGGTATCGAACACTGTGAAGAGCTGATTATATGTTTGATTCATGTCTTTATTTTACATATTATTTTTTTGTGCCATGCTAACAATAATGACTGAAATGCTGCATGAAAAAGGAAAGCACAATAGGACAGAACAAGACTGCTACTGTCCATTTGGGGACAAATTAAACACAGTGGACCTTGTTGGCAAATCTTTACCTCATTGCGTTTCTCAGACCTCAATTAGCACTAATCTTGGACTACTTAATGATAACTTAGATAAGGTAGTCCACATATAGTGCTAATCTGGGACTTTGAAACCAGCCACTGAAGTTTAAAAATTCTTCTTTGAATACATACTGTAGATCAAGCTTGACATCCATAAACTTGACCATTATTGGTTTTGTCAAAAGTCTAGAAAAGTTTCCTGAAGACCAAACTTAATTATATTTATCAAAACAGACTTCTAAAAAGCAGTTCTTTAATAATTAATGATAAAACCTATGTGAATAGACTCTAGTATTATTTTAACTCAAGCAGACCACTATTTAATTAGTCAACAACATGGCTTGGCAACCCATTACATACACCCACCGGTCTCTGCATGAAAAAGTAGTTCCTTCAACTTCCAAATGTGTTGCCCAGTCGAGGCCTCTGTGCTTGTTGGAAAACATGGATTGAGAATTGATTAGTAGTTTGCTACGCATGTGGACTGGCAGAGCTATACTGGTGTTCTTTCTGAAAAGAGACTAATATTGCAGATAGCCGACTGTTTGGTTCAAATTGCATGTACTGCTAACCACTGATAGAGACGATGCGTCTACAAGCTCTTGCCCAACAATGACTGCAAGCTAATGAGATAACAATGCTGTGGACTAGAAGGGAACAGGCTCTAGACTTCAGAGAGATCAAAAGAGATAATCCCACTGGCATCAAAGGGGGTCGCAAGGAGATAACAAAAGGCAGATGTATGGACCTTTTGTCTCCAGGAGTGTGAAGAATGCACTGAGTTCAGAGGTTGTCACACTAGACTACACACACAGACACACACACATTAACACTCACACAATAAATTAAATTACCTTGACCATTGGTTAATGTCAGAGAAAGGGGAGGTGGACCATCTATACAGAAGGGTATTTAATGTCATGCAAACATTGTAATGTTGAGTATTGCTTGTCCTGTACCTGGGACCAGACTCCCTGCATATTTCAATAAACCTGGCAACTGATTGAAGAAAAGGACTCTGTGCATTTTCTTGAATCTACTTAATCACCATCTATATTTTTTAAGTTACTTCAGTGCTGTTTCTGATTTTTTTCTTGCAATGGGTGGATCTTACAATGTCGTCATAGGTGATTCAGCCACAACTTTAAAAATGTTTGCAATGCTGGACAGGATCATGTGATGTGCATATCTTGAGATGCTATATGTACAGTAATACAGTACATCTAATAACGTCAAACATGTATGACATTTTCGGATTACAAATTGCTAATAACAATACTATTGTAGCACTGGATGAAATTGCTATTGGAAAAAGAAGGCAGTCTTGACAACAGAGAATGGTTGAATAGCCAGCAGCCTCTTTATTTGCAGCATTAGGTTCACAGCATGTAACATAAGGGCATAAGGTGATGCTTGAGCCTGGGGACTGGAGACAGTCCAGCACTGAACTTGAATGAGAAACTGTAGGAGTGACTGAGCGAGCATGTGAGCTGTGACCGGAGAGACTATGCAGTGAAAGAAAGTGCCAAGACTAAAACGTAGGGTTATTAATTTGGTGCCGTGAATTCCGGCCCCTGACACGAATTCTCTGTAGGTTTTTAAATAAAATAAACAGAATTCAGTATTGTCTCCCTGAGTACTACTTCCTAAACATGAAAACATTACAACATACTAAATGAATGGATCAAGCTTATTATGATATTTTGCAAAATCAGATGAAAGTTTTCAATACAATTGGAATAATGCATAATTATTATTTACAAAATCTTGTTTGTCTAGTTACTTATTAGAAACTGTAACTTTACTGCTGTACTACTTGCAAATGTTGTGAAATGAAATTACAAACTTTGTAGCATGAAAGCTAGGGCGTCTTCATTGCAAGCTGTATTGGATCCATGTCTTGGGCTCGATTCCCACACGGTTTATATTGCAAACAATTAAATGTATTTTATTTATGTGTAACAAAACACATTTTTAATGTGAAAAAAAATGGATACACTTTCATTGACCAGACATACTTGTGCAGACATAACATATATCTGCTCAGGGCGACTGCTATGTGAAGAGCCCGACTCTTTGTTGTAGTCCTGAAAGGTAGTGTGTGATCCTTTTGCTTCGTGTTTAAAAAAAAAAAAAAAAAAAAAAAAATGTGTGTCTGTTGTTTATTTGGCAGGTAAACGGCTTAGGTTCCTGTTTACGCTACACAGATCCACACCTTAACCTTTTCAACAGACTAGGCTACTATTTACATGTATCCTATCCAAACGGCAATACATTGCCTCAATATAGCTTAAACAATTTTGCTGTTCCCGTAATGTATGTGTGTGTGTGTGTGTGTGTCTGTGTTATATTTTAAGTGAAAAAAGAAGTGATATCTGAACGAAAAACACGTTGGAAATGTGAAAAAATGCCAAGTTG
Organism: Polyodon spathula; assembly: GCF_017654505.1. NCBI lineage: Eukaryota > Metazoa > Chordata > Actinopteri > Acipenseriformes > Polyodontidae > Polyodon > Polyodon spathula. Next base: position 13,368,655 of record NC_054535.1, on the reverse strand, counting down.
TCCAAAATGCCCAACCATTTAAAGTGGAGGCATCAAAAACACAAGCCAAGTTAGAAGAAACCATTGGGGCAACCTTGGCCAGCACCAAGCAAATAGGCACAACTGTCAAAGCAGTGGGGGCCAAGGTTGCCCCAATTGTTTCTACTAACTTGGGTTGTGTTTTTCAGGCACACTAAAAAAAAGGGTCGAACTTGCATGAAAAACACAAGCAAAGTTAGTAGAAACAAATAGTCAGGTTGAGAGCTTGAAGCTTGAAGTCAATGAAGTCAGTATTAAAGAGGACTGTAAATATTAGAATCCTTACATGGGCAAAGTTGCCGCAGGAGCGCTGATATATGGTTGCACATTTAATCTCTTAAGAAAGCACTTTTACAATAAAAGTGGGCAGTACTGAGAGTAAGTCATGTCACCATGCTATATTAGTGAAACACCTGCTGAGCTCAAGCAGACAAATGCAGGGCTGTCTCTTATCCTCCAGCAACTGGTATCTTGCTTAATCCACTGCTGAGCTACTGGGCATAAATATTACATTTGCTTTGTAGTGAGATCAAAGGACCCCCACTGACTTTCAGTTGTTGGGAGTTGTTGCAGTGTGGTATCATAACTGGACAGAGTTAAAATAACTATATAGTCTAAATTTTAAATATATAGAATAAATTAGTGATGATGTTCTGGGATTTATGAAAAGGACTTGTACACCGCCTTATAACTATGTCTTTGATATCAAGCTTTTCTTTTAAACACCCAAGTTTACGTGTCACACAAAATTACGCTCTTTTTTTTTTTTTTATAACTCACACTATAGACTCTTTATTCTGTATCATTAAGCCTCACAGCTAGATTGAAGATAATTTTAGACTCATTGATTGCTGAAGGGTGCAAAGCTTTATATTCAGAATGCTCACTCTGCTAATAGCCCTACAAAGCACAATACTTCTTTGCAGCATATTTCATTGTCCTTCCCTAAAGCGTTATCAGTCCAAGTATTCAATTTTATTACTGTTACACCTCAGTGGCCATGTGAGGATGCCTCATGTAAAGTGAACTGACCCATATTATCAGACATCGGGAATCAACAAAGTACATGATAACATGCAAACTCATTTAAATAGCATATGTAATTAATATGTTTTCAATGTGCAAAACACCTAGTAAGCAGCTTATCTAGGGCACTGAAGGTAGCTTTAGTTTATAAAACAGTAAAACCATGGTCTGCAATTATTATTCTATAACAATATTGTTTTGCAACCCAGTCACTGTGTTTGGTCATATTAATTCTAGGGCTGGGCCAGACACATAGATTTGAGGTCGTTATTGCACTGCTGGCACTTGTGTTAAATTACAGTTACATTAGCATCTTCGATCTGTAGCACAGACACATTTCTTTTGGATATCCAAGATGCAAAGGTTGTGTGAACTGTAGCCTGAAAGACATATCAGCAATCTCTATATAATCGCATCTTTATTTTTCCCAGTTTAATGACCCTGTACTGTTATGTGTCATGTAGAGTAGTTTTATAGCATGCCAATCATAACTAAAAGGATTTCTATAAAGTGTTGGGTGATTTGTTCCTCAATGTTTCAGTCCCTTCATACGAAACTCATCTCAAATATTACTTTTTTTTATTAAGTTGAGATCTCGCCATGTAAAATGGGTTCTTTAAATCACTAAACCCCATCAACCAATAAAAAAAAGCTTAAGAGGATGCAAAGCATCACACCACATAGAAATCGGGACACAGTTAGGCAAATTGTCAAGAAAACAAAAATTGCCCCCTGTTGTTGGCTACATTGTGAACAAATTCACAGAAACCGGGTCTGACTGCCAGTGAGACAGCGAGGGCAGGTATGGCAGAAAGTGGTGATGAAAAATCTGTGTATGTCAGTGCTTGTTAATATGAAAAAGGCCTGTGGTGTGACTGTTAATCCTTAAACTGAGCAAAAATGACACATGCAGCTGACACGGTGAAGTTATGGGGTTTTCTCTCATATTCTGGCATTAGAAAGATTCATTTAACTGAGGGATTCAATGTAAAAACAAGCAGTGTATTCCCATAGCCTTCGGAGTACACTGACTTCAATACAGAAGTTTAAAAAATAAACCTGCAAAAATCCTGCAGCACAATAAAGGGTAGTCGACTAAATATTATAAACCTTTAGTTTATTTCAATATTAGAACACACATGAAATATAGATATGGCAGTGTCTAAAAGTCTACGTTTTCATTTTGTTATATTTATACCCAAGTATGCTGTATTATAAATATCATTGTGGCAACATTGCTTGATTTCTCATTATAAACACATCATTAAAGTAAAATGATTTTGTCTTGAAAAAATCATTTTCTGACCATTACAATGTCCTTATACTTTGTGTTTAGCCATTGTATTTTGCCTTATATAAGCCATCCCATTATCATACATATGAACTACATAATGAAACAAAGCAATAGAAGATGTTGTTAAAGATGAGTTACTGAATGACTTGTGAGAAATCTCCATGTGTTATTAAGTCATATTTAATTTAAATGGTCAGTCAAAGGCAAAATAAAACTAGAGGAGTTTTTTGATGTAATGATTTTTTTTTTTACTCAAACATACAGCACACACTAACCTTATCAATACATCCCACCTGTATTGGGATATACAAGAAAAAAAGAAAATCTATAAAATGCTATTTAAATACAAGTTCAGCACAGAGAAGCTGCTATGAATGAATGACAATGAATGAATGATGATTATGCTTGTGATTTCAATTGCAGATGATTTATGAACAGTGAAGGATGCTCAGGGCCCGAGTGAAAGATAAATTTGGCCGGAGGTCTCGTCTGTGGGTGACTGGCGGCTACCTGCGCGAGGCCGGCTGGAAATACATGAACAGTTACATGCACACCAGTGCCACAGATAGGAAGTGGCTATGGGCCACCTCCCCCCAAAAAGGGGGGTTTGGCTGCCAAACCATGAATGAATAATAATAAATAATTAATGCAGTCCACAGTGGCACTCTGCCACCTATCCCCCAAATATTGAATCTAATTAAAATCAGCAGCTGATACAAAGCATGTCCCCCAGAGCATGACTGCACCGAGGGAGAGAGCCCAACCTCTCCAACCCGACCATGCACCCTGCAGAACTAAATACGAACCGCTCAGCACTCAGGTAAGAAAAAAAACCCTACTCACATATTTATTTTTTTATTTTTAGGGGGAAACCTCAGGAAATCCGAGGCTGAGGGCAGCCCTTCCTCCAGGCTCTAAGCGGTCACTCCCCTTTCGGCTTGAAACAAAAAGAAGCAACAACATGACGAAAATCAACCAGGTTTACAAATCCCATTTGGGAAAACAAATAATTTAATCAACATAATTCAAAGCAGGTGTTTGACGCTTTGTTTGATAAAAAGAGCAGACCTCAAGGCAGCTGTCAAATAGCCTCAAGAAACTGTAAGGTTTCTTTAACAGTTAGAATACTAATACAGGGGAATTAAACTGAGAAGAAAAAAAATGATTATATCACCTGTTTTGATGACCATGACATAGACATGATGCTTTGTAATAAATCCAGTATTCTAGTTTTTACAGTTTACATTTTACATTCTACTAAATTTGGTCGGTCGTTTGGCCCAGGACAATCTCAAAGCAGCTCAGCACCGACAACAGCAGCATTACAATCAAAATGCATTGATTCGAACCTTTCGACCTGGAGACAAGGTAATGCTGCTACTTTCCTCCTCAGAATCGAAATTCTGTGCTAAATGGCAGGGGCCATATGAAGTGATTCGGGCTATAGGAAATTTTATATTTATCATATAAATTTAATTACGCCCTGGCAGGCAAGAGAGGTCTTATTTATAGCCCCATGCAATGTAGAGGATGATTTGGGCCCCGAGTTAGAAACCTCTAGCACAAAGAACATTTCAATGGGGGAACAATTACTTCCTGATTCACTAACCTTGCTGAATGTGACATTATCTCTCCACCAGGTGTCACTGTGCAAGAGAGACCGTACCAGATCCCAAAAAGTCGACGAGATGATGTTCGCAAAGAGTTAATGGACATGTTCGAATTTGGGGTGATTGAACCTTCCAGTAGTGAGTGGTGCAGTCCGATTGTCATAGTGGCCAAAAAGGACAGCACCTATCGTTTTTGTGCTGATTTCCGTAAGGTAAACACTATTGCCAAGTTTGATGCGTATTCCATGCCTCGAGTTGACAAACTTCTCAATAGACTGGGGAAGGCACGGTTTATTTCCGCTCTGGACCTAATGAAAGGATACTGGCAGATTTCGTTAACTCATAGTTCCGGAGAGAAAACTGCATTTTCAACGCCAGAGGGGCTGTTCCATTTCACAACCATGCCGTTTGGGCTACATGGTGCGCCCGCTGCCTTGCAGAGACTGATGGATCAGGTTTTACATCGTAGATTGACGATGTGGTTATTTACAGCTCTACCTGGCGAGAGCATTTGGCTAGGATCACAGCCGTCCTTCAGTCTCTAAGGGCAGCCCTGCTAACAGCCAACCTGCGAAAATGTGCGTTTGCAAAAAAAGAGACACAATATTTGTGATTTATAATGCAGAATGGGAGGGTGAAACCCATTGTCAGCAAAGCCCAGGCATTGGTGAACACGGCAATCCCCAAAACCAAGGTTCAGGTGAGGTCTCTATTGGGGTTGGCCGGTTATTACCACCGCTTTATCCCCGAGTATGCCACAGTGGTCAATCCCTTAATTAACCTCACCAGAAAGAGCGCACCAAATTTAATTAAGTGGTCAGCAGAATGTCAGGGGGCGTTTGATACTGTCAAGTAGAAACTGTGCCAGGCCCCCACTCTCATTACTCCAGACTTCATCAAGCGATTTCTCCTCCACACCGATGCGTCGGATGTGGGTTTGGGTGCAGACCTGTCCAAAATGGTAAATGGAGTAGTACATCCCATATTGTACATAAGTAAAAAAAAATGCTCCCTCGGGAATGCAACTACTCCGTCGATGAAAAGGAGCCATTAAATGGGCTACTCTCTTTGAGATACTACCTGCTGGGGCACTCATTTGATCTAATCAATGACCACGCCCTACTCACGTGGTTAAGCACAATGAAGGACAGCAATGCCCGAATAACTCGGTGGTATCTGGCATTGCAGCCCTTCATGTACCACATGGTACATCGTTTGGGGAAAGACCACCAAAATGCAGGTTATTTTTCCCAGGAGGGGGGAGTAATGGGAAAGGTAGATTTAGCCAAGTGTTCCTTCGGTTCCACTCTGAGCGGTGGTGGTCGTCTTCGAATTGAAAGGGAACCTTTGATATATACAGTAAGTCATACAGTATTTGGGAGAGACTATGTATAATAACAACAAAGTTTGCTCATTGATTCCTTTACCGTTTACTGTACTAGAAAAAAAACTTAGAAAATGCATCTTTATATACTGTTTATATTTGTTTTTTTATTATTTTGCCATCAACAGTAGTACGTAAAACATACTGATTATTTATGAGTTAAAAGAAGTGTATTGCATCTCCAGAACGTCTGCTGCCTTCCACAGAGGTGGCTCTGCCTCATTGTTTGCTATGTTTCATTAGTTGTGATGTTTGTAAAGCACTTTGGAGTAATGAGTATATAAAAGGTACTAGGAATTAAATGCCCAAAATAAAAGGAATCAAAGAAACTATGCAAGCTAGCTGTTTATTAAAAAGATGACATGCAATCACCATACACAACATAAGTAATTATTGCTAATCCCTATGTAGGTCTGTGATTTATCATGGTTTGGAAACCAGGACCTCCCATATCCATTCACTAGCATCCTTCAAGACACACTGTTTAATAATTATTCAATTGTTCAATCCTAACAATTGAAAGAAACTCTAGTTGAGATTTGTATGCTTTTGATATAACGTTATAAGTCTTCAGTCATTCTTTGATAAGTGTTTCTCAGTCAAGTTAGACCTTACAATTACACCCAGTTCTCCCGGTTTCCCGTGGTCTAAGGAACTATAACAACAGATTATTACTTCAAAGGCTGTCCATACTGTGTCCCAGCTATTTAATACCTTGCTATTCTCTGGAAGCTGATAATCACTACAAGCTTTAGAGGCTGTCTAGTCTAGCATAAGATTTCTAACAAAGCAGTTCTTTTTTTTTTCATTTCTAACAGCTTCACAAAAATAGACAGGTCTGAAAAATGTTCCTGGCTGGAGGACAGCCAGCTTTCTAATTACATTTAGCAATACCATGGAAAGTGGTGATTAGACGTAAACGCATTTAAAATAACATGTACACACAAGCAAGATTTATTCGCAATGTGTATTTGTAGAACTGTCAGCACATTTGCAGAAACTCCAATATTGGCACTTATTTAAGAGTGGGGTATAATGTCCACAGTATAAATGCTTTCTGTTTCTTATCAGGACTTATCTAAAGCATTTTCCTATCTTCTCAACTGTTTTATAATTGTATAGTATTGTAGCGATCTTGGTTAACACAGGCAGGTGCATCACACAGGGTGAGGTAATCCATACACAGGTGGACGGCAGGCATGAGCCTGGGACCTCTCATACTAAAGCATAGCGCCAATATCGCTGTGCAAAAGAGCTGGCTCCTTTGAAAGTAGCGTATATCAGGCTTATGTCTTCGTGTGTGATTACGTCACTGTGGCAAAGTGGTTATGTGGGTACAGGTGCAGGAGTGATGCAGTGTGTGATAAAACAGACAAAGAGAGTTGCAATCTATTTGGAAAGGGATTTTATTGTATCCAGGTCTGGTGACCAAATAATAAGACCCCGACAATACACAATAATGTGTATTGCACGGAGTAAATAACAACGGGTTGCAGTCCCAAACAGTAAACTCAAATATCCGCCCCACAATAATACCAACATGGTCACCAGTCCTGGGTGCATGCAGTAATGCTTGTGGTGGGTGATGCAGTTTATCAGTGACAGTAGTGCAGTGCTGTTCCAGCTTGTGCAGGCCCTTGGCAACAGCTCTCGAATTGTGTTAGCCATCTAGTAATTTAAAAAACAGACAATTACAGACAAACAAACAAAACACCCACGATACATGATTTCTCACAGGTTCTCTCACGGTCCTTATGGGTTCAAAACTCAAACCAAAGGGAAGGAACAGATTGTGTCTCTCCTTCCCCTTTTACGACATCACATATGATCCCTTGGTAAACGAGTGCAGCCGCCCCTCCAATCTGCATCTCCAAATTGTTTCCCTTCTGGGTCAATGCGTTAATGCGAAGGAGTTCCACCTCCTTTCTAGCTGGCCAACTTCCCTTGAACTCTGGAAAAGAACTATCAGGCCAACTCCTCCAGGGAACTCTGTTTTCACTGCTTGGTGCCCTTACAGGTCACTGTATTTCCTTCACAGTCACCTACCAGCCCTGCGGCTGCCCTCCCAGTGCATGCTACACTCTCCCCTGCCAGCCTCAAGTCCGCCCCAGACTTGCTCACCAGGCTACAGTACAATGAATGCAGGCCGAGGTACCTGCATCCACCTCTGACACCAATGTAGCAAACCTCAATTCCCACAGGCAGGCGCATCACATAAGACGAGGCAATCCACCCACAAGCTGAGGACATCTTGCACAAAAGCACAACGCTGATACTGCTGTGCCGACTCCTTTGCAAGGAGCATATATCGGGCTTATGTCTTCGTGTGTGATGACGTCACCTACCAGCCCTGCTGCTGCCTTCCCCCGTGCATGCTACAGTATGTACAAACATTACTTACATATCAATGTCCTGTCCTCCCCTCTGTTCTTGCTTTCTCCATCTCCCCATCTCTTCTATCAAAAAAAGGATGCAGTAGAATTAGAAAGCCCTGGCTTTCATGCTAATATTGTAATTTACTGAATAGCCCAAAAACTTCCAAAGGTTATAGGACTAATAAGCTTTCTCATCAATGACCTTCCTGCATTTGCTCCTGCTTCTGCCAAGGGAAACTACAATTCAGACCATATTAAATAAAAAAGAGACCAATTTTCTGGCATATTTCTATCATTCCTTTTTGTGCCAAGGTTCTTAAATCAATTACAACAAGTCGGCTCTTATTATGTTCAGGGGACAAACAGAATCTAATGGTCAATTGAAAATCCATGTCCTTGACGAACTGAGGGTATAATAATAGGGTCAAACTATAGACCGCCAAATGCAGGCACCAAGCAAAATAATCTGTTATACAATGACATTACAAATGTGTGCAGCAAAGGAGAAGCCTTATTAATGGGGGATTTCAACTTCCCATATAAAATGGGAAAAACCCAGTGGGGAGCACGACAGACAAAATTGAAATGGTGAAAATGACAAATGACTGCTTCATAATGCAATTTGCCAAGGCACCGACTAGAGGGGTGGCATGTCTTGATTTAGTCTTTTCAAATAATGAAGACAGAATAACTAAAACGGGGTTCAGAGAACCATTGGCAAACTCAGATCACAACATGGTCTCATTTGAAGTACTTATTAAAACCAAAAAAAGTAATGACTAACCCTTTGCAGTCCTATGTCGGACCCTGTCCGACAGCATCAAAAAGACATCAAGCACAGGTCTCTAGTCGTTTTTTCTCTGGAAAAGCTGAGAAAATCTTTCAATGGCCGAGTGAGACTGATAGGAGCCGAATTAAACTGAAAAAAGGGCCTATCTTATAACCCCATCCACTACAGAGATAACACGGACATAACAAAGGAGGTAGCTGCTTCTGCATCCAGCGCTTAAAGAATATCACAGACATTTGCAAAGCTTTTTGGAGATGTTATAGTAATAAAATATTGACTTGGATCACATTATTGAGGAGTGTGGTGATAAAACGAGTGATCAGGAGAGGATTTATCAGTACGCACGTCTATAAAGAGATATGTGTTAAATACAGTAAACAAGGGGTGAGGCTTGACTATAGATACACAGTACTGAGTCTCCTTTTGCAATTCAATGCCTTTTAAACCTATTTTACTCTGAAAAAATATTTTACAGCGCATGTAAAATAAATTGGACCTGACACGCATGAGAAGCGCTGAATAAATGGACTGCAAGGGGCTAAAGCTAAGGTTTACAATTTTAGAAAGGCAAACTATCCACGCAAAACAGCCACGGAGAAAGGAAGGCTGTTTTTTTAAAAAATGTAGTACTAGATGCGCAAAACAATTACATCCCAAAAGTAGACAAATCAAAATCTACAACAAAATGGTTTCATAGATCAATTAAAAAAATATTCAGAGAAAAAAGGCACTTTACAGAGTGTTTAAAAGGGACCAAGAACAAAGTACACAGAAAGAGTACTTGGAACTGCAAATGCAAATCAAAAAGGAAGTTACAATGGCCAAGAGAGAGATTGAAATGAGCATTGTCAAGGGGTCTAAAACCAATTCCAAAAAGGTAATATTATAACAGCAAGAGAACATTCAATGAGGAGGTAAAATGTCCAAGAGATACAAATAGCAAAATCATAGACGAAGAGAAAAAAAATAACAACTATATTAAACAATTACTTTTCACAAGTTCTCTTGACACAGGGGTTGTACCGACAGACTGGAAAATTGCAAACGTAATATTGATCCCCAAAAAGGGAGACAAAACTGAACCAGGTAACCACAGACCAAGAAGCCTGACTTCTATTATATGTAAACTTATAGAAACTATAATAAGATCCAAAATAGAAAATTACCTATATGGTAACAGCATCCTTGGAGACAGTCAGCATGGCTTTAGGAAGGGGAAATCGTGTCTTATTAACCTGCTTGATTTTTTTTTTTTGAGGATGCAACATCGACAATGTATAACTGCAAAGCATATGACATGATTTATTTAGATTTCCAGAAAGCTTTTGACAAAGTCCTGCATAAAAGATGAATTCTCAAACTGTACGCAGTAGGGATTCAAGGAAATGCATGCACATGGATTAGGTAGTAGTTAACATGTAGAAAACAGAAAGTACTGATTAGAGGAGAAACCTCTAAACGGAGCGAGGTAACCAGTGGAGTACCACAGGTATCAGTATGAGGTTCTCTGCTATTCCTAATCTACATTAACAACTTAGATTCTGGTATAGTAACCGAACTTATTAAATTTGCAGACGACACAAAAATAGGAGGAGTGGCAAATATTGTTGCACCAGCAAAGGTCATTCAATATGATCTACACAGCATTCAGAACTGGACAGACACATGGCAAATAACATTTAATAGAGAAAAGTGTAAGGTACTGCACACAAGCAATACCAATGTGCATTATAAACATCATATGGGAGACTGAAATTGAAGAAGGAATCTATGAAAAAGACTTAGGAGAATTATTCCAGGTTTAAAAGGCGTGTCATATGCAGACAGGTTAAAATAATTGAATCCATTCAGTCTTGAACAAAGGAGACTAAAAGGTATTGACAGTGTTGACCCAGATGACTTTTTTGACGTGAAAAAAGAAACAAGGACCAGGGTTCACAAATGGAGATTAGGTAAATGGGCATTCAGAACAGAAAATAGTGGCACTTTTTTACACAGAGAATTGTGGGAGTCTGGAACCAACTCCCCAGTAATGTTGTTGAAGCTGACACCCTGGGATCCTTCAAGAAGCTGCTTGATGAGATTTTGGGATCAATAAGCTACTAACAACTAAACGAGCAAGATGGGCTGAATGGCTTCCTCTCGTTTGCAAAGTTTCTTATGTTCTTTCTTATGTTCTATACTTTTTAAACAGGTTCTTAGTCACAACATAACACTGAGATAGAGCTAGTAAGAATAGCTACTGTTTTATTACTGAATGTCGGTGTCGTCTTGTATATCAAAACCATTTTACTGGATAACATCCAATGTTTACAGGTTTTATGCAGAATTGTACACCCAAAAAACTGAAAATGGATATTTTTATGCATTAAGAAAAACATTTGATTGCCTAATTTCTCTTCATGAGAGTGAGTAAAGTGTGAACATCAGGAATGATTGCTTGAAGAGTCTTTATACTCAGAAGTCGAGTGGCATGCCCAACTTTACCTTGGTGCTGGTGGTAATGGATTTTACAGAAACAAACAAATCAGTCTTTGTAAGACCAGAATGTTGTCAAAGAAGATCAGAAAATAACTATTCACCCCACCATCACATGGTATCTAATATATTACGTAGTATGTATATCAGATGACTATTTTCATGACTATCATATTCTTTGAAGAAACAGTTCCATACAACGTAGTACTAAATTGCTATTTTCAAAAGTGGATGTGTGACACAGTACCAGAATAAAGGACCATTTCCAGATATCAGCCTACATATTTCCTTTGATTCAGAGTATGGAAATGATGATTGACAGAGCTTTTTATAGAGCAAGACCACATACAGAGGTGAGAACACTGAGCCTTTCACACCATTGATGTCCAATATCACTACTGCTATCTTACCTGATGCTGCAGTGTAGCAGTAATTCTTTCATAGATTGTGCCAATGTTGCACACAGTTTGAAGGCAAAAGACCAACTGTAAAATCTCTCAACCTTGACAGAAGCAGAAGCCAATTACTTATATGTCAGTATCATAGAATAGAGATTAAGAAACACAAAGTTCTGGAGGTCAGAGAAATCAAGTAGTTTTTAATAGTCAATGACCCTGCCAACCAGTACTGAATAGTCCTTCCAAACACAAATATATAAGAACATAACAAAGGTTACAAATGCTCGTTTGGTTCTTAGTAGCTTATTGATCCCAGAATCTCATCAAGCATCTTTTTGAAGGATTCCACGGTGCCAGCTTCAACAACATTACTGGGGAGCTGGTTCTAGACTTCCACAATTCTCTGAGTAAAAAAAAAGTGCCTACTATTTTATGTTCTGAATGCCCCTTTATCTAATTTCCATTTGTGAACCCTGGTGCTTGTTTCTGAATAGATTAAATTATTTTAGCTTGTCTGTATATGTCTTTTAAACTGGGAATAATTCTGGTCGCTCTTCTTTGCACTCTTTCTAGAGCAGCAATATCCTTTTTTTAGCAAGGTGACCAGAACTGAACACAATATTCTAGATGAGGCCTTACTAATGCATTGTAAAGTTTTAACATTACTTCCCTTGATTGAAATTTAACACTTTTCACTATATACCCGAGCATTTTGTTGGCCTTTTTTATAGCTTCCCCACATTGCCTAGATGAAGACATTTCAGTCAACTCCTAGATTCCTTCTTCAATTTCAGTATCTCCCATATGGTATTTATAATGCACATCTTTATTGCCTGCGTGCAGAACCTTATACTTTTCTATATTGAATGTAATTTGCAATGTGTCTGCCCAGTTCTGAATGCTGTCTAGATCATATTGAATGACCTATGCTGCTGCAACGATATTTGTCACTCCTCCTATTTTTGTGTCGTCTGCAAATTTAACAAGTTTGCTTACTATACCAGAATCTAAGTCATTGATATAGGTTAAAAATAGCAGAGGACCTTATGCTGATCCATGTGGTACTCCACTGGTTACCTCCATTTTGAGATTTCTCCTTTAATCAGTACTTTCTGTTTTCTACATGTTAACCACTCCCTAATCCACGTGCATGCATTTCCTTGAATCCCTACTGCATTCAGTTTGAGAATTAATCTTTTATGCTGGACTTTGTCAAAAGCTTTCTGGAAATCTAAATAAACCATGTCATATGCTTTGCAATTATTCATATCTCAATAGGGATCGTAATTTCACTTATTTATTTAGAAGACATCGGGCCCTATTTAGCTAATATGTGTGCAGTCACTTTCCCGAGGGCAAACATGACAGCGTGATTTAGAAGCCAAGTCTCAAATGTTGGCTAGCGCATATCAAATAAACAGTGCTAAACAGCCAATCAAAGCACAGTGCGAGGAGTAAGGTTACAAACAATAAGGATTGGTTGTAACCTTCCCTTTCCCAACATTCCCTTTCAGAGTAGCCACCGCTTCAGTGGATACCTGTTGTCCCCTATCAACCAGCCTCTCAGACTGTCATTCCGCTGAAACACAGCTGCCACCTGCCAATTAGCGAGGATAATCGAGTCATGAGTGGAGCTAGGACGGCTTGCATACACATTTGTGATGTACCACAGTTGGCAAGACACACTTCTTGTATGTTGACAGAAATGGTCCCCTTACGATTTATGTAAAGGTTAGGGTTAGGCTTAGGGTGCGCATAGCTGCATGTGTGTGCAATCAGTGACTCCCAAGAAACACGTACCTCCCAAAATATTTTGTTGCAGCTTGTGAGAGACAGGAAAATGGATGAATTCTCCAGCCCTCTTTATTAAAGCTGCAGTTACATCTCACAATGCACAGCTGACTGGCTCATGTCTGTAGCTCATGTCAACAGAAGCTGACGCCCTGGGATCCTTCAAGAAGCTGCTTGATGAGATTCTGGGATCAATAAGCTACTAACAATCAACTGACCAAGATGAGCCAAATGGCCTCCTGCCGTTTGCAACCTTTCTTATGTTCTTATATTCTTATACTATAAAGCCATAAATATTTACAGGCCTTTTATTATGCGTTTTTTGCATTTTTGGCAGGAAATCAAATTCCACTAACAATGCATACTTTGTATATTGCACAGGTAGCAAACATTTCTGGAGCAAATAGATTTTTGTATGTTGAGGCAAAATTGCTGCATATGAATTGTATGTCAGACAGGCTCAGAAAAGACAAACGACTTCTAAATACACCACTGTGAGAGAGATCGAATGACGCTTGGTGTTAGATCTCCTTCCTGACCTGTGAGGGCACTAGAAAGAAGGAACAGAGTAATCTTAAGCAAATGGCAAGACAATTTATTCCATACGGTAGGTGGAAGTCAGCCATTAGGAAGGGGGCGGAACTACTGCACCCAAGCTCACTGACCCGGACGGTAGACAGGCAGTAAAACTCGCTGAGGACTTCGAGGACTCCCTGGTATCAGCCCAGACGGGGCTACTCACCGCGTCATTTCAACAGGCCATCTGAGCCCCACCACCTACCACCAGGACCGGGTCAACGACCTCCTAGAGCGCCGGCACCAATGGGCAACCTTGCCTCCCCTCCATGGAGACCAAGGTAGGCCCCCCAGCTGGGTTAGAGGTGCTACCTCCACCCCTTTGCCATACTAGCAGCGGGATAGATCACTAACCACTGTAACCTCCTTTCCCCCTACCTTTTAGGTACCATCAGCAAGGTTATCAGGCCAGGTCGTGCCCATTTGAGATGGAGTGTGACGTGCCTGTATGCAATCTGGCATCTGAAGTGGGTAAGCGAGAGAAAAATGGTCGGGAGGGGCCTTGTATTGTTAATGTGATTTTGGGTAATGTGAAAACCAATGCATTAGTGGACACAGGGTGTGGTCAGACCTTAATTAGAGCATCTCTCTTGAGCGGTGTGTTGTGGCAGCCACAAGGTCAGGTGGTGATCTCCTGTATCCATGCAGACACGGCAACATACCCCATAGTTAAAGCATATTTATCAGTCAGTCCGATAAAACGTCACCTGGCAGTTGGGATGGCGGAAAGGCTACCTCATCCAGTTATTCTGGATCGAGACTGGCCAAACTGCAAAGACTTGATGAAATTAATGGCAGTCCCGACCATACACGTAAGTGTGGCAGAAAAAGCCGAAAGGGAAATGATTGGTAATGTTTTCCCCTTTCAAAAGGAAATGTTTTCTCCCCTATTCCACCTGAGAAAAACAAATAAAGAGAGAAGGTTGTGGAAATGGGAGCGAGTATTAATTGAGACAAGGCTGGGGGCTAGTGGGAGCCTGCTATAACAGAGTAAAACGGCAGTCGAAGGGGGTCGGAAATCAGTGTGACCGAGAGGGAGAGGTTACTGGGCCATTAAGGGCAGATGTTACTCCCACCCCTCTCAATATACCGGACATGTGGCACTCAAATGTGGACATAATGTGGGGCCAGAAAAACAACCCCTAACTGGTGCCCATTTGGGGACAGGTCCTGTCTATTGATGGTAAGGATGTTGAAGGAGCTGGGGCACTAGTATTTTCACACTTCATTATCAAGGGGCAATTACTGTATAGGGTAAACCTGGTCCCGGGTACAGGACAGCCTGTAACACAATTATTGTTTCCCCCGTCCTGTCGGCTAGAGATCATGAGACTGGCGCATGATATCTCTTTTGCGGGGAACCTTGGAACTGACAAGACAAGGGAATGAATATTGGCTCGATTTTTTTGGCTAGGACTTTATAGAGATGTATCGAAATGTGTAGCCACATGCCCAGACTGCCAACGAGTAGCGCCAGGTCAAGTGCACCACGCCCCTTTGGTCCCACTGCTGATTATTTCCACCCCCTTTGAACGCATTCCAATGGACATAGTCAGCCCTTTGCTACATTATGACTCCGGGTATAATCATATATTAGTGGTGGTAGAATACCCGGAGGCAGTTCCATTGAGGTCCACTAGTGCCGTGTCAATAGCCAAAGAACTAGTAGGGATCCCCAAGGAGATATTGACTGATCATGGAACTAATTTCTTGTCAAATACGTTACAGCAGGTATATAAATACTAAAAATACGTCCCATCAGAACGTCTGTTTATCATCCACAGTCGGACGGTCTGTTGGAACACTTTAATCAGACCCTGAAGGCGATGCTGAGATGGTTTGTGTTCTCCCCCTTCGAGCTCTTGTATGGTCGAGAGCCTCGCAACATTCTCAATCTGTTGAGAGAGGAATGGGAGGAGCACAAAGGCTCGCCTAAAAATGTATTTACAAGCATTACAATCAAAATGTATTGATTCGAACCTTTCTACCTGGAGACAAGGTAATGCTGCTACTTCCCTCATCAGAATCCAAACTATGTGCTAAATGGCAGGGGCCATATGAAGTGATTCGGGCTATAGGAAAGGTGAATTATGAAATTAGACAGCCCGACTGCCGTAACGAAAAATACATTTATCATATAAATTTATTAAAGCCCTGGCAGGCAAGAGAGGTCTTATTTACAGCTCCAGGCAATGTAAAGGATGATCTAGGCCCCGAGCTAGAAACCTTTAGCACAGCAGCCCGGCTAACCTGCAAAAATGTGCGTTTGCAAAAAAAGAGACACAATATTTGTGATTTATAATGCAGAATGGGAGGGTGAAACCCATTGTCAGCAAGGTCTTCGTGAACCCAGCAATCCCCAAAACCAAGGCTCAGGTGAGGTCTCTATTGGGGTTGGCTGGTTATTACTGCCACTTTATCCAACAGTATGCCACAGTGGTCAATCCCTTAATTAACCTCACCAGAAAGAGCGCACCAAATTTAATTAAGTGGTCAGCAGAATGTCAGGGGGCATTTGATACTGTCAAGCAGAAACTGTGCCAGGTCCCCGCTCTCATTACTCCAGACTTCAACAAGTGATTCTTCCTCCACACCGATGTCGGATGTGGGTTTGGGTGTAGTCCTGTCCCAAAGGGTAAACGGAGTAGAACATCTCATACTGTACATTAGTAAAAAAATGCTCCCTCGGGAACGCAACTACTCCATCGTTGAAAAGGAGTGTTTAGCCATTAAATGGACTACTCACTCTTTAAGATACTACCTGCTGGGCACTCATTTGATCTTGTCACTGACCACGCCCCACTCACGTGGTTAAGCACAATGAAGGACAGCAATGATCGAATAACTCGGTGGTATCTGGCATTGCATCCCTTCATGTACCACATGGTACACTGTGTGGGGAAAGACCACCAAAATGCAGGTTATTTTTCTCGGGAGGGGGGAATAATGGATAGATTTAGCCAAGTGTTCCTTTGGCTCCACTCTGAGCTGTGGAATATGTGACAGAGATCGAATGACGCTTGGTGTTAGATCTCCTTCCTAACTTGTGAGGCACTAGAAAGAAGGAACAGAGTAACCTTAACCAAATGGCAAGACAATTTATTCCATAGGGTAGGTGGAAGTCGTCCATTTAGGAAGGGGGCGGAGCTACGACACCTAAGCTCACTGATCCGGACTGTAGACGGCGTGGCATCCGAGGATTGGAGGAGCAGATGCGCTCGTTAACATAGGGATCATGGGCAAGGGTATAAATAGGGGGGCGTAGCTTCAGTGATCTGTTTGTTTGTAGATGGTTAGCAAACAAACCTAAAACGAACCCGTAATTTGTGAAATAGAAACCGTGAGTGTTCTATGTATTCATCTGTCTCATAACACTGTTTGTTTTGTGTTGTTTGTCTTTAAAGAATACTAGCACAATCCGGAGCTGTGGCCGCAGGCCAGCATTAACCCAGACATCAACACTCACCTTTTCACTTCGGAACTGTCTTTGCACCACGAGCACTTAATTCATGCACATCGGAACTGTGTCTGTGTTTGTGTTTTGTGTGAGTGAGGAAAGACTGGACTTTTTGTTTTAACAAATGGGAGTGATACACGCTGCTGTACCACTTCCTTCATTATTATTGTTTACAGGTTTTTGCCAAAGGCTCTGGACATTATAACCATAAATAAACACCCATGCACCTGTGAATCATTTGTCTGTTTGATTAATCCACTCTGCACTGCACTCACCTGCACATATTCACCACTTTGCCACAACCACAAGATATATCACGGGTGTCTGGGTCCAATATAAATCCGCTATATATCAAGGACCGCGATATAGTGAGAGACCCATAGAAAAGGAGGTGTCAGGGTCCAGTATAAATCGTCTACGCAACCTGCTTTTTCTCGTTTTTTGTATAAAAAGCAGCACGTCATTTTAATTCGTAAAGCGGAGGGTAATTGCTTCTCATCAACTTCAGTCTCCAATTAATTTCATGAGTCTTCCTCTTGTTTCTCAAATGCACAAACCCGCTGCACTGAAATAATCCATTCCCAACAACAACACAGGAGGCTTGTTGCTAGGGAGCTGACGTCACTGCCTTGTGGCTTTTGCTAGTGCGTTGCTGCCACACATGAACACCTTGTTGGCTAAAATAAAAACCGCTTCAGCAAGTCGATATTTCATTTGCTTTGTGTTATTGTGCAATACATGTATATATGATAACAGTACGATATTAATGCTTTGTTTTTAATTGTTTTATATATTGTTGTTTGTGATGTGCAGTACGAAATAAAATGAACAGTAATTCTAAGTGCCTATGTATATTGCAGCTAAGGCTTACACAGTTAGACAGTAAAAATCAGGAGCCTACTTCAACATTGCGTTATATCCGAATCTGCGATATATCGGGCGATATAACGAGGGGTCGGTGTAGTTGGGGACATTTTCTCCTCCTCTCTTTGTCTGGCCACGGAGGAGCCCAGTGCACACTCCATATTTCTTTTTTTTTCTCTCACTTTTCTTTACCCGCTTCCCTGGTAGTTTCAGCAGTATTTATAGTCGACCATGTAATTTGCGCAGAGTTTAGACCTGGTTTTAACATGTCAGCTGAAACAGAAACACTAACACTGTTGATAGTTTGCTAAATTGCTACATTTATATGTAAATGAGGGCACTCCCCTAAAGTTCAGCCCATGTCCAGTGCTAACGCTGACTTGCCGGGTGGGCATGGTTGCTAAATTGAATATGTGGGCAAAGTCTGTCTGCCCACGTGTGCCTGATTTTGATGCGCTAACTGTCTGCAAAAGTGTTTTGTGATTGCCTTAGGGGTTTGCTAACATTGCTCAATAGGGTCCATTGACTCTTAACCTTAACATTATTTAACAGAACTAAAGTTTACCCATTCATCAATTGCTCTATAAAACAAAATAGCATTTGCTAGTGTAAAATGAGCTCCGTAAACTCTGTTTTGACTTACTTTTCCTCATCAAACATACATAAAAATGTACCCCTAAGTTCATTAATATTATGTCCACACATCCGGTATATTAATTCAGCTTCTGAAACATTCTCTGTACTGAATTTATCAGGGTAATAATCTAATTACAAAAAGCCTTCTCTGTATTCTTTTCTCATGGGTATCAAGCCTACTGCATTCTATTATCCAGCAAACAGGATCATCAACCAACACGTTTTGTGGATAACATTGAAAGTATTCAGAAAAGGAATAATAAAATAAAAGACATTGGTCTTCACAATTTTTTTGAAATAAGTATAACCTCTTTTCAAGGATATTAAACAGACCATGCCATCGATAACTGCTTGTTATGTCTGTCTGATTGGGTCTCATCCTGCTATTTAAAAAAAGAAAAACAAAATGACATCACAACAGCACAACTTTGCTGACTAGCATATTACAACAGTAACTCTGGAATCAATACATTTTGGCGTACAGACGGTGGTGTGCAGTGTCTAGATTTTGTTTCACGATGGCAGGAGTGGAGAACAGCAGAAAGAAATCTGGCAAAAGATAATAAAGTAGTGGAAGGGTAAATGTGTATGAGAAGGCTAAGCAGCAGGCCATTGCAGTTTACTGCATCCCCAAATAACTGGGATCATGGCTAACCTGATCTGTAAAATGAGCAGCCTTTTCAAGGGAGCTATGTGTGGAGTTTCAGCAGATCTTAAATTTATTTGAGACATTCAAACTACATGAAGATAACCACTACAAAATGCTTAACTAAATGTGAGACAGGGAGCAGAGAAGGAGTAGTCCTGGGAAGCACAGGAGAAGCTTAATTGCTAAGTGTTTGCCAGCTGGCGATAATTGTAAATGAAAGCCACCTGCAGTATATAATAACAGCAGTCAGTCTGCTCAGGGCTGCTGAGTGAAGAGCCCAGGGTGGGTGGGCGTGTGTGTGTGACTGACTTTTAAAAGTCCTTTATTCTATATAATAATTACAATATTACACATAATCAAACCTTAAAAAAACAAAAGTACAAATTTATATTTGTGCCGAGTGTGGGTTCGATAAAAACCATCTCAGCATCTAAAAATAAATAAATAAATAAAATAAAAACATAATACATTGTACTCTTGTTAAAACAGTTAAAAGTTTTTTAGTTAAAAAAATGTTTTACAGCAGCACAGTGAGCTCTCCCTCCTCATCTACAGAGCACAGTATGTCTCTGTGGCAGGCTGGCGAGTGGAAAGAGGCCCAGAGACAGACTGCAGTTCAAAAAAATAACTATTTTATTATAAATAAACACAAAATGAAAGGGCACAAGGGCCAAAACAAAACAATTTAAACACAAAAGATAAAAAGCAAAAAAATAACAGTTTCCAGGCTGGGCAATGCCTTCACTGGATTCAAACTTCCTAAACAACCCAAAAAAACCCAACCTGTTTCCTCAGCTCCCTCTCCCCAAATGAGAAGCAGAGGCCTCCTTTTATATCAGGTGGCTGGGCGCTGATTGATCGTTAATCAACCTAATCAACTAATCAACCCCAGCCACCTGAACATAATAAACCCAGGCAGGTAGGGGAAGTTAACCCCATCCCTGCCAATTTAAAGGGCAGAGCTTTGCTCTGCCACAGTCTCCCACACACCACCTCCTCTGAAAGCCCCAAAGATCATTAACCAGACTAAAATAGGTGAAATCCACCTTTAATCTGCTGACCACCAGCACCCTGAACAGCTTGACTACATCAGCTATCCCTGCTCCAGACAGCCTACTTTTCCTACTTTTTAAAATGGCCAGTTTAGCCTGGCCTGTAATAAAATTAATTAAAACACACTTTTCCTTTTCTTTAAAACTATAAGGGGTTCCAAAAATAAAAAAAGCTGTTTGCTTTTGCTGTATGTGTGAACCACTGTCTCCTCCTGCCCACAGAAACTGCACACAGAGCTGATATTTGGGTCTACTCTGTGCAGGAATCTCCCCGTTGCTAAAATGCAGTGGAGAAGCCTCCACTGCAAGTCCCCAGTTCTCTTGTCAAGTGGCGGCTTATAGAGAACTCTCCACATCGGGGCTGTTTCCTCTTTCACAGAGAGACTGTCCCTCCACTTGGAGTCCACCATTCCTTTTAGTTCATTATAAAAAGTCTTTTTAACACTAAAAAAATAAAGCTCTTTACTTTCTAGGCAGTGGAAGACTCTGTTAATAACTTTGTCAGTTTTTAACAGCTTGCCATACTCCTGCTGTTCTTGCTCTTCTTCCTCACCTACTTGGGGAGACACAAGCAGCACTGGGAAGTCAGAGTTCTGATCCTCCTCTTGTCCTTTTGCCATCTCCTCCATCAGGACCTCTCTGAGCCCTGGAGAGAGATAGCTCCTAACACTATCCAATAGCTTTTCAACCTGCCTCTCACTTCTCCATCCCAGCCTGCCACCCAGTTCAGCAGCACTGATCCAGCGAGAATTCCCAGTTAACATTAAATGGGCCAGTCTGGTCAACCCTTCCCTTGCAAACCTGGCAAACAATGCCTCTGACCTGAGACTAGGAACAGAGTGTTGAAGAAAAGAGGTTCCTGCATCAGTTTCTGCCCTGTCAAATCCTCCTCTTCTCTTTTCACTTCAAGAGTCTTCCACATTTTAAAAATATTAAGATAAAAAACAGGCAGACCAGAACTGTTCAGGATGTCATGGTCAGTTAAAAATAGATGTTTTCCTAACCCTAGGCCCCCCACTTTTTTGATGAAAAAATGGCCACTTTCCTCCAGTGAGCCTCCTCCCTGGAGTACAGGAGCCTCTGAACTGTCATCAGCCTGAAAGCCGCTACCCTGCTGGCAATGCTGACCAGCCCTTACCCCCCTCATCTCGAGGGAGGTACAACATGGCTGGCTTCAGCCAGTGCCTTCCACCCCAGAAGAACTCTACAAACATCTTTTGAATTTCATCAATTAGGCCTTGGGGAGGGTCCAGGCACATCAGCCTATGCCAAAGCATAGATGCAGCCAGGTTATTAATTACAATAACCCTCCCCCTAAAGGACAACCCAGCGAGCAGCCCCCGCCAACACTGAAGCCTCCCTCTCACCTTGTCCACAAGACTTTCCCAGTTCATATCCATGTATGTTTTAGTTCCCAGAAAGACACCTAATATTTTTAGTCCTGTTCTCTCCCACCTCAATGTCTGTGGCAGAACAGGAGGGCCCACTTCCTTCCAGCTATATTACTGTACCAAATTTTAACATAGTTAATGAACCTGGGGCCAAATCCAAAGGCCTCCAGTGTTGTAAACAGGTAGTGGTGGTCAACCCGATCAAAAGCTTTCTCCTGGTTTAAGGAGACGAGTCCCACATTAAAATCACCCATCTGAGTACAAGTAAAAAAATCTCTAATTAAAAATATATTATCAAATATTGACCGTCCTGGCACACAGTAAATCTTGTCCGGGTGTATTAAACTGTTCAATACATCTCTCAGTCTAATCGCCAGACATTTTGAAAATATTTTTAAATCGGTACATAAAATTGAGACTGGTCTCCAGTTTTTTAGTTGGCACAGGTACTCCTTTCAGTACAGCTCTGCGGCAGCTAAGCGGCAGCTCTCCATGTCTCAAACTCTCCTGCAGCACCATCAGCAGATCTTGTCCCAGTGGTCTAAAAGTATTGGAAAAATTCTACTTGTAGACCATCAATCCCTGGGGCCTTCCTGCTGGCCATTTGCTTAACTGCCGTGGTCAGTTCCTGGAGAGTGATGTTGCCTTCCAGATTCCCCTTCTCCTCCTCACTCAGGGTGGGCAAGCCCTGCAGCATTGAATCCCTGTCATTTTGACTGCATGGCTCCCTGGAAAACAGTCCAGTATAACTGCACTGCCGCCTCTTTGATTTGCTCCTGCTCCAGCAGCTCTCTCCCACAGGGCAGCCAGACACAATGCATCTGCTTGCTGCTTGCTTTCTTCTTCTCCAGGCTGAAGAAGAAGCTGGTGGGGGCATCCATATCTCTTAGCTCGATAAATCGTGATCGCACCTGTGCCCCCTGCACCTTCTCCTCCAGCAGGCTGCCCAAGGCTTGTCTCTGCTCCCGCAAGGTCTCCTGTGCCACTGTGCTCTGTTCAGATTTGCTTTCAATTTTAAGAATCTCTCTCTCCAGCTCTCTCACAGCTGCGTTCAGTGACTTGGTTGCACCAGAGGTATACTTTTGACAAAAAACTTTGATTTGTACCTTACCAATATCCCACCACTGTGTGAAATCTTGTAATAGTTTAGTATTAAAATGCCAAAATGGTGCGGTATGTGTTTCCTTAGGTAGTGTAACAGTACTCTGCACACAGTGATGGTCTGACAGGCTGGTTGGTATTATACTGGCTTTTGTAAATGTATTAAGTTGACGTTTAAATGTATAGATCCTGTCTAATCGTGCTCTAACTATGTACTGTAAAATGTGATGTGACCATGTGTACTGGTGAGTGGTGGAATGCAAACACCTCCAAATGTCAACCAAGCCACTGAACTTTAAAATTGGAGCTATTTCCATCGCAGAAGGGGGATGCGGTTCTATACTGTTTCTGTCTATATTAAAATTCATTGTGCAATTAAAATCACCCCCCCCCACTAATAAAAAGTCTTCATTATTAACTGTTAAGATAGTCTGTTTTAAAATGTTTAAAAACACCATCCTATCTCTCCCTATATTAGGAGCATAAACATTTATGAAGTTAAAAGTAGCCTCCCTCATCTTAGCTCTTACTGTTGAAAGCTTTCCTTTAATAATCTCTCTTACTTCTAAAATATCTGCTCCTAACCCCGATCTAAAAAGCACAGCCACCCCAGCGCTGTTATTAGAGGCATGGCTCATCACACACTGCCCTCCACATTTCGCCTCCCATTCAGCAGCATTCCCTTCATCTGTATGTGTTTCTTGTAAAAAAAAAAAAAAAAAGATCCCCGCCCTCTTCTGTTCTAAAAACTCAAAGACTTGTGCTCTTTCAAAACCCTGTCTGCAGCC
This sequence comes from Polyodon spathula, assembly GCF_017654505.1. NCBI lineage: Eukaryota > Metazoa > Chordata > Actinopteri > Acipenseriformes > Polyodontidae > Polyodon > Polyodon spathula. Next base: position 13,344,977 of record NC_054535.1, on the reverse strand, counting down.
ATTTACATTAAGAGAGATAAAATTGAACCTCTTCATAATAGTAAAATTATTTGAAACAATTACAAGAAATCCGACAACAAAAAGTATAAAATTGCAAAAAAAACTGGGCCATTTTAAACCTTCTTAGTTGTTGTATTAATCATTTTCCTGACTATTTGTACATATTTTTTAAGTCTGTACCACTTTTGCTGGTCAATTTCTCTTAAAGTGGCTTTTCTAAAAGCCACATTAGCAGAGTACAGAAACAGTTTAAGATTGGGAAAGAATTGCTTTATATCAACATTACGTTTTCCTTTGATCGTGTTTTAAAAACTATTTATCTCTTTGTGACAGGGTCTTCTCCGGGTCACACGTGTGGGTAGCCGCTGTTCAAGCATACAGAGAGACAGACGTGGTGTTGTTGAAAACACCAGCACAGGTGCACAGGATTTATTAACACAAACAAATAGAAAACGAAAGTAAAATAAAGGCGGTCATGTGACGTTACCAGCGATGGTAACGCACAGAGGACTAATACAGCAAACTGTACAAAAAGTGCAAAATAAAACACAATACCCCAAACTATAACTCAAAAGGTGCCGTGAAAACGGCAAGCCTTGCAGCAGCATCTCCCATGGATGTTTTTAAACTGACGGACACTCGGTCGAGACCCGCCCACCTGCTGATTGAGGACCAGCACAGCCAATCACTTGCTGCCCTTCAGCAGGGGGTAATCCAGCATGTGCTCCGGGGAAAGCGTCCTTGCAGCTGCTTGAGCCTCCCCGGTGAGTTGGGGCAACACATAGCTAGCCCACTGGGCTTGGGGCTACCCAGCAGAGCTCACCATAGCCTCGAACACCTCCAAGTAGGCGTCAGGTCGATCCTCGGCCGTCATTTTGGTGGGTCTCTGGATGGAGTGGTCTGGAGCTGCGGGTCTCGCTGCCCCCTGCACCGCGGCAATGAGAGTCTGGCGCATGAGGTCCATCAGGGCTGCAAATTGGGTGGCATCCATAGCGTCTGTGTCCCGGTTCTGTGGGTGTACTGCTTTTACAGGCAATGTCAGTGAATCCTACTTCTCACACCACGTGTGGAAGGGTGGTGGGTAATTCACTGACACACGAGACAGAACAGTTGTACTTGGAATACCATCCAGGTGCCCAGTTTTATTTTCGGCACTTTCACTATTTTACCCACAGAGGGCACTGTTGTCTGTGGGCTGCCTATCAACAATGATAAACAACACCACGGTAATACCAAAGCTGGTAAGTTGAATTAACTGTAAAAATAAAACAGTAATAAAACTACAAACAAAAGGTGCTGCACTCGGCAGCGTTATCCCGGTCACCGCTACCCGCATGACCCGGATCACCGCCCTACTCTAACGGCTCCCTGCCTGCTCTAAACAATACATCGGGCTTCTGCCCAAGGGTTCCCCGCTGTCACTCTCTGGCTTGTTCACTGCTCCTAGCTGGTTTCTCCGTCCTCAACCAACGCTTCCGCACACACAGCGCGTCTACAAAGGCAGCCCTGAGGAAACAGCAGAGCATTTTTTTATAGGGCTAACAATCTCCCAAGACTCGCCTCTCAGCCATTCAGAGAGGGGGAAAGTCCACACACCCACTTTCCCACCTCCCCGTGTCACTACCATGACTCACAGGCAGTTGTTGGAAGACTGCCACCCTCTTCCTGCAGTACTGTGAACACGCCAGCAGAGTCAGCACAGATCTCCCCTGCTACACTCTTCTACAGAGTATAGTTTTTCCTTTGGGGTTTGACTATCATGGATCTCAGAAAGCACAGAGGAGTCAGAGATGTCACCTCCGTCTTCCTCATCCATCTCATTCTCTTCCTCACTTTCACATTTATTTTGACGTTTTTAAATTTTTTCCGCCGCTACACCCAGCTCCTCTGCAGCATTTTCTTGCGAGTCTGGGGGACAGGGTAACGCAGCAGCGTCGAGCTGCGACTCGGTGCTGTGCTCCACCTCCTCCGAGAAGAGGGGGACCACCGCTTCAGGCTGAGACCCAGAGCTGGAGTCTCTCCCCCCCAAGTCCGAGTTGGGAGCTTCTGCAGCAGGGGACTTCTCCCCCATTGCACTACAGCCCCCACTCCCAGACCCCAGTTCTCCAGCAGCAATCTCAGCACCGCTCGCTCCTTCAGGGCGGGCAGGCAGAGAGAGCCTGTGATCTGGAGAGATCGTCTCAGAGCTCCGCTGCAGCTCTATGTCTCTTTTTTTTTCCTTTGTTGTTTCCATTTCTTTCTTTTTTTTCCTTTTCCCCCTATTTACAACAGTGAACCCATTATCTCCACTGTCCTCTTCATTTACCGGGGTTCCAGGCTCATTGTTCTCCTTTTCCTGCTGCGGCTCTTCCTCTTGTGCTCCAATCCCTGTCAGCCTCACCCAGCTTCTCCTGCCCTGTCTCACCTTCTCTCATCGGGCAATTTTTCCTCTGATGCCCCTGGACTCCGCACTTGAAGCAGCGCATGGTGTCAGTGCTTGCAAACACCACACAGCTGCTTCCTTCTACTGTGAAAGTCCAGGCAACATTTATTTCAAAACCGGGGTTGTTTAATAAAATATACACTTGTCTCCTAAAAGACATGATGTGACTTAATTGTGGATTTTTACACCCCAGGGCAATAGACTTTATTGGGGAGCAGATTTTCCCATACCTACTCAGCTCCCTTTCCAGCAACTCATTCCTTAAAAACGGGGGGACATTTGATAAAATCACTTTTGCAAAGGGTGTTGCAAGGGGCGATACGTTCACTAAACTCCCTTGTACTACAAAACCTTCCTGCACAAGTTTATCCACATCCTGCGTATCTTTAAAAAAGATTACAAGCCCTTTATTCATCCGGGACGCAGAAACAATCCTGTCCCCCTCGATTACCTTGCATATTGCAAGCAGGCAATCTTCCACTGTGGCAGAGCACAGTTCTGCCCTTTAGAAATTGGCAGGAATGGGGTTAAATTCCCCTCCCTGCCTGGGTTCATTGTGTTCAGGTGGCTGGGGTTGATTAGATGATTAGTTTAATTAACGATCAATCAGCGCCCAGCCACCTGACATAAAAGGAGGCCTCTGCTTCTCATTTAGGGAGAGGGAGCTGAGGAAGCAGGTTGGTGTTTTGTTTGTATGTTTGAAAGTCTGAATCCAGTGAAGGCATTGCCCAGCCTGGAAATTGTTATTTTTGCTTTTTGTCTTGCTTTATTTGTGTTTAAATCGCTTTGTTTTGGCCCTTGTGCCCTTTCATGTTTGTGTTTATTTATAATAAAATAGTTATTTTTTTGAACTACAGACTGTCTCTGGGCCTCTATCCACTCGCCAGCCTGCCACATCCACCGACACCGCACTATCTGGGACACAGCGACAGCCGTGTCGGCGGGTCAAATCTCTCATTCCCTGAGAATGAGAGCTCATCGCTGGGGCTCAGCTGACTAGCTGTCAGCACAAACCCCAGCACACAAAAACACACACACACACTCACTCACTCTAACACAAAAAATTAATTTAAAGAACCAAACGTTATAGTTTAAACTAAAGTAAAACAAAAAGCAAAAACGAAAAACCGAATGACAGACACTCCTACCCTACGCTTCCTCAAACTCCTCACAGGCTCCAGCGATTTCAAAATCCTCCGCGCGAGAGAGAGATTCTCCTTAAAAACAGATTTTAATCAAAATAAAGGGATCATAAAAAACACTGTAAAACAATAAAAATTAAATTTGAACAAAAACTGGAGCTTGTGTGTTTCTCTCTTTCTCTCTCTCTCGTGGAGGATTGTGGGAAGGGCTTGCAGAGAGGCGGAACACCAGTGCGGTAGGACCGGAAAATTTAAAACTGTATTTATTTATTTGTTTATTTATTTATGTATTTAGTTTTAGTTTTTTGTTTTTTTTTAATAGTTACTTAGTTGTTATTTTTGGTGTGTTTAAAGTGGTTGTTGGTGAATAGCTGCCCGGATTTAACAGTCAGGTTCCAGAAAAATGTTTGGTAAGTAGTCTGAACAGAGTTAGGTTTTGCTTTGTTTGTTCATTTTGTTTGAAAAATAAAAACTAAATAGCGCAACCACGCTTTGAAAACAAGTACCTGTGTGTCTGGGTCAATAAAGGGCTGAAAAAGAATGCAAGAGGAGCAGCGTCTCTCGCACTAATACAATATGCTAATTCATCATATTTGCCCATGTTTTACTTCAAAGTATAAGACATTATCTGCTAAAGTTATTAGTATATGTTTTACTATAGCAATTTAATATAGCTCAAAGTAATGAGTTGTGAACATTTTCTTAAGAAAATAGTACAGTATTAAAAAATAATAATTATTGAAAAAATAATAATTTATTATATATATTATATATATAAAATAAAATTCAGAGAGGAATTTTTTTTCAGCATGCCACTAGTTGTGTCACTATCAGAAGTGTATATTTGAATTAATTAGGCACAGCCAACTTCAATCACTCATAATAGTGTTGCAGGGTTTCTTCAAGCAAAGAGGGAATAGATTAATTTAAATTTAAATTAGCTGATAAAGAAAGATTGCACGTCCACTCTCTACCTCTTGAAACTTGTTTCACTTAGAAACCTGGTAAGCGCAACATTCTAAATGAGTGAAGGAGAAAGTAAAAGTACTATCATTACATTAGATTTATTTTTAAATCTAAACATTATTGTACCTTTAGGGTACACAGTTATTTCGTGTAAGTGCATGCAATTGCATGTGTTTCATTGTAAATACAGAAATGCAATTCCCAGTTGCAATTTCCAATATTTTTCAGCTTGTAATTAAACATGTTGTTACATTGTAACTAGACACCCATATTTGTAATTGTGTCATTATTGTGTTATAGGATGGTGAATGTCTGTGTATATTTGTGAATATCGGCATGTGACAGAGAATCTGTTGAAGCTGGATCTCACCCTCAACGATGCCAAAAGCCATTTAATTCTGGTGCAAGGTGTTTTAATAGGGGGTGATAGTACTTTTGGTATTTTGTTAAGTTGCTGGGTCTGATGGTCGTAGCTTCTTCAGTCCTCCAGCTGGGGTTTCTCCATAGGCACTCACTTCAGACGTGGCCTCAGTGCCTTCTGGATACATCCCAAACGCAACACACAACATCGGCTGACTGTGTCTCGTGGATGCTGGGAAGTCCTGCGCTGGTGCAGGTGAGCCTCTCACATGCATGAAAGTGTAAGGATGGGGGTAATTCACTGCTGTCAGGTGGTGACAATGGACGCATCCAACTCAGGTTGGGGTGTAGTCTGGGCCAGCAGGGGAGTCTGCAGGTCCTGGTCAGGCCGTTGGACATCCCTGCACATAAATGTGCACACGTAGCTTTGGCATAGATCTCTTGTGCTATAAATCACTGGGACCCTTTGCATGGCAGGTCTCAGTTGCCAAGGCAAATGGTTGTTTAATGGACCCAGATTCAGCTAGAGTCTGCCCACTGATGATGTGCAAGAGAAACTAGTTTGGAAACCAAATGATATGAAAAATAGTGAATTCTGGGCCACTCCTGTGTTTTGGTTGGAGGGAATGTAACCTAAAATTACCCTCTGTGAGCAACATGAAATGAAATGTCTAGATGTGGTATTGGATGCTCTCACTAAGGCCCTGTTTGACAGCCTTTTTGTTAGCCATCACCTCCGCAATAGTAAGCTTCAGGCTCTCTCAGTGCACAATGCCTGCATGCGTATTTGAGATGATGGAAACAGGGTATTGTTACGCACGAACCCCAATTTCCTCCCTCTCCTTAGGTAGTTATGGTTTTCCACTTAAACCAGTCATTGGAACTACAGGCTTTATACTCCCCTCCATTTTGTTAGGAGGAGGATCAGAGATTAAATTCCCTCTGCCAGTTCGAGCATTGAGAGGTTATGTAGATAGGATGAGAGTGCTACGTCAGTCTGACCAGCTCTTCGTCTGTCATGGTGAAAGGACACTGGTTCAAACACTCTTGATTGTGGACAGTTTTGACTGCATATACTAATGTCAGCTTATCCCCACCTGGGAGGATGGGTGCGCACTCAACCAGAGGAGTGGTTACATCATGGGCCCTCTTTAGAGGGGCTTCTTTGACTGATATCTGCACTGCGACTAGATGGGCTAATCTACATACATTCACCAGGTTCTACCGGCTTAATGTGGCAGATTCCTCCATGTTTTCATTAAGCACAAGGGTTCTTGAGCTTGCACGCTCGCACCACTAACTTGGTTTTATGGTGTCAAGTCGTCCCTCGTCTGCTGTGTCCACTCATCTTTGAATTGAAAGGGAATTTTAGGTTACGGATGTAACTCTGGTTCGTTCGTGGGTTCGATGCAAAAGAGAACGTGATCTCTGTGGAGTGACTGCTTAGTCTCTCGGTGGGCAGGATAGAGGTTGTCACTCCGCGGAGGGACCTATCGGCAGCTGTGATATAAAATGCTCAGTGAATACCTGACCTGCGGCAGTCTTATCCTAAAAGTATTGGTTGTTGGTCGTCTTCTCCTTCAGGGAACCAGGGTTACATCCATAACCTAATGTTTTCATTGACAAGAGGAAAAAAAATACCATTAGTGATGGAAATAAGTGGCTGATTGTGATATCAAATCATTTTGAATTGACTTTGCAGTTGAATGGAATTCCCAGCATGTATCGGGTAAGTTTTTTTTTTTAAAGCAAGCGACATCATCCATACTGGTATTGAGAATAAAGCACAGTAAAACCTAAATATGCCATGAATTGGGTTTCTTTGTGATGCACTCTGCTTGGCTGAAAGATCCTCAGCAATTTATAAAAATGCTTTTAAAATGTAGTTGGAGAGTATTGTAAAGTACAGTACAACCTTGCTATAACGAACCTGTTGGGGTCCAAGCCCTTTGTTTGGTTATATTGACGGGTTTGTTCTAGCAGAAGAACAATCAGAATGAAGGATGAACTGTTGGAGTAAGTCAATGAGATGAGATTGTGAATACAAGTAGATCTACATGTGACTGTTCGCCTCATGTATGAAGTATTCTGCTTTACTTTATCCTGTTCAAAGAATTAAAATGCAGTACATTGAAACTGAACTTCTATTCAAAATCAATCTGACATGAATCGTTTCAAAGTGCACCAAAGCTTAATCCAACAGGCAAGAATCCCAAACTCAACTTTTATTCCAAATCAACTTGACATGAAAGGTTTAACATGAAAAGTTTGTTGTTGTTGTTTTTTCTTGAATCAATTTTACTTTGTCGCATGGTTGCTGAACAAGCCAAAAAACAGAGTGCATTTTGACAGAGATATGCCTGCGTTACCCCCTTTTTTCAAATAATCAGTATAGTTTCCAGCTTTGTTGCAAAATAAAATGATTTTCGTTTCGGAGGCAGTTACACAGCACACAGTTTTTATCAATAGTAGAGTTGATTTCACTACAGAGGTGGCGTTATAGCGAGGGTGACTGTTTTATTGCTTATTATAAATTTCACCCATAAAATAAAATCATATAAAAATAGTGATTAGAAAAAGAATGACCAGTCTGGGAAATATTAAGTCCATTAAGTATGTGCACAGGAGTCATGTTATATGTGGCAGTCTATATACTTAATCTATGCTGATGCAATAAAAATAAAGTGGAACAAAATGTCAATATTAACATGCATATTAAATTATTAAAATAGACAATACATAAATTTCATTATGCACAGCATATGCTCGCACTAATTAAACCTTCAGCGTCAATTTCAGTGTCAATCTCAGTAAACCTCAGCAACACATGCTACCAGTTCTCATGGTTCCTTACACCTTTTCTGGGATTGCCTTCTGTATATTTATTAATTTTACTATAAAGCTCTACTCATCTTTCACCGTCTTTGCACACATCCTATTAAACCAAATGAACCATCAATTCAAGTGCTTTATTACTCATTTAATCCTATGTACAGTAATCCCCATTGGAGCAACTGGCCCATGATAGTAAAATTAGTCCTTGAAGTAATGTCATTATTAGTCTGTATAGTCTCATAGTAGGATGTTATGTCTTAGTAAGACCAAAAACCAACATGATTTCTAAATGACTCCGCTTTTCTTACCCTGCTACTTTGTGTGTAGCTCTATCTAAAGATTACAATAATGAGCTTCAAATGTTTACCCCCGGCGAGGATGCAATCCACATGTGAAGGGAATATAGTGGAGGTTGCATGTATCTGAGAACCACTTATCCAGTTGTTACTAAATTGGTATTAATATGATTTAGCATATGTTATTAAGGATAACAGATTCTGGAGATATACGTCATGTCTGTTTGTCCATCTGAATGTCACTCTTTGCTTTAGAGAATTGCTTATCACATTGTGATGAAACATTTCAGTATCACTTTACATTAAGGGCAAGATTTTCAAAAAATCGTAAATGATAACTTCAGTGTTAATCAAGAAATCGGTGTGTAGCATTGACTTTGGCATTTTCGTTATTATATAATCGTCCTTATGCGATTTCTGAAATTAAATTATGTTAATTTACAAAATAATGTTAATATTTTAATGAGCAGTGCTTCTTGCGGCTATTTCTTTTATTTGCTTGGGAATTTGCACTTGGAAAAGGAGGGTTTTAAGTGACGAAACCATATATAACTCAACTTGAAACAGAAATTTAACAAACGATACAAAGAGAGGCAGCGTACAAGACCAGACGTGACGAGAGAGAGAGAGAGAGAGAGAGAGAGAGAGAGAGAGAGAGAGAGAGAGAGTGTACAGGATCAGAGGTCATTTCTTACAGACAACTTAGAGAATTCAATCTTTGTAGCTATGAAAATATGAAGGAGATTTATTCACTTGTTTTAATCATTTGTAACCTTATGGAGTGCTTGTTGTATTACTAAAATTAATACTGTTATTTGCACAAAGTTTAATGTTACTGCTAAGAAATTATCAATGCAACTGTATACGTATATTCTGCAAATGTACATTATAATATGACAGCTGACCTCTACTGTAGATTTTATTTGAATTACACAACTGAAATCTTTGTATAGAAAATGGCATATTAGATATTACAATAAAGTTTACTCTGGTGACTGTGGATCTGCAATGCGTCTGTAACAACCATTAATGTAATAACTAACCAATAATGTAAAAATAATACACCGGGCCGAGTGACTCGGTTCAGCTTGCCAAAAGGATGATAAACACACCAGAATTAAACTGTAAAAAGTAAACAATTTATTTAAAGGAATGAAAATAAATAAATAAATAAATAGAATTACAGAATGAAATATGCCAGAGTCTCTCCAGCATCCACCTTCAAGGATAGAGCTCAACTAACCCCCTGAGCATTCTCAGGCTCTTATATATAGAATACATTTCCCATAAAGCAACTCTCATTTAAAGATACAACTCTCAATTTTTTTTAAAGAAAAATAAACACATATACAAAAATGCTTCATTATCATCAAAAAATATTTTTGCCAAATTCACACACATAAGGTTAACCACACACATATATACTACAATATATATAAGACCACAACTAAAGAAAAGTGCACTTTTAAGTGTCAGCTATCACCTTTAACCTCTTAGGTGAGCAACCACTTTGTTTCTGCTGATGTGGCACTATCAGCCATCTTTATATGCTGAGGTGTGACTGGCGGCCATCTTTTATACACAGCTAACCAGCTACTACTAGCAACAAAGATTCTTTTACACAACCGTATGCACAATACAGATGTTTATTTTTTATAATATTTTCTCTTTGCTAATATTGTACTCCTAGAATGGGGATATGGGGAAAAGGATAAGCAAGAATTCATTCCTCATGCATATCACATGCCCACACACACACACACACATTCATACATGAAGGGAAGTAGGAAAGGTTCTGGAGTCAAGAAAAATAACTTGGTATCAAATTAAATAAACAGGCCGTCCTGTCACAACTCTATAATGTAATATGTTTTTGGCTGTAATTTAATAATCACTGCATAATATAATAACTCGGCTTGCCTGATAATATAATAACCTGCCAACCAAAAATGTAATGGTTGTCATGCCACCATTACAAACCTGCCCTGATGAGTCATCTGTGATCTCCAAGCATTTGTCCATGTAAATCTGATGATCTGTAACTGCTATATGCCTTCCTTATGTAGACATGTGGGCAAAACTACAAAAAGGTACAAATTCTCTGATGGTGGAGTCTTTTGTAACTAATAACGAAAACAAGACATGGGTGTACATGGTGAATGATTTTTTTTTTTTTTTTTAGTCAAATACTTCTGTTTTCATGAAACACATGTTGAAGGTTTATAAATGAAAAAGACCGCCTAAACTGTTCTACTTCAGTTACAGTTGCCTGTATCTATGGCCATCCATTTCACCCCACACAGCACTGTTATAGCCTATGTAATAAACATCATGTTAAATGTCGGTTTACAATACAGTTGAAGAAAAAACAAAATAATAGCATTAATTCACAGAGAATGGTTCCTAGTATATATTGGTAAATGAGGAAATGCCACTTGAAATGAATTTTTTTTTTCATGGTTGTCAATAACTTTGTAATACTCTTGCCTGGAAAGCTATTGAGGTATTTTCTGAATAAGACAGGAGCAAATATTAGGGGAGCTGTAATATTATGTGTGTTTTCAATGACAGATCAATTAGACCTTAAGCCTCATCACAGGACAGGGTAAATTCCTTCCATTAAACCAGAACTAATTAACAAAAGTAAGATCAATGTATATTTTGAAAACAAAACAAAACAAAACATTATTGACCACAATTCTATTGGCTCATTTAATAGTCTCCATGATGTTTGATTGAAAATACATAGCAAATATTTAAGAACAATTCCAAAAAAATTACAATGGATATCATAATGTACATAATTCATGTACTCAATAACCATTCTAAATAATGGAAAGAAAAACACCTCTGACCATGTAAGCCAATATCTTGTTTTTGTTATTAATTACAAAATACTTTTTTTTCCCCACCATCAGAGGATCTGTACCTTTTTGTAATTTTGCCCATATGCCTACATAAGGAAGGCATATAGCAGTCTGTGACAGAGATCGAATGCCACTTGGTGTTAGAGCTCCCTCCCGACCTGAGAGGACACTAGATAAAGGGACCAGATTACCCCGGACTAAAAGGCATGACACTTTATTCCCGCGGGTGGTGGAAGTCGGCCGGCTAGAAAAGGGGCGGGGCTACGGTACACAAACTCAATGATCCGGACAAGAAACAGCGTGGCATCTGCAGATTGGAGGAGAGGATGCGCTCGTTAATCAAGTGGTCATGAGCGAGGGTATAAAATAGGGGCGTAGCAAAGTAATCTGTTCCTTTGTAAATGGTTAGAATCAACCTAGAAGGTGTCCCTTGCAATTGTTTGAAAAGAAACCATGAGTGTTCTGTTAATCTGTTTTGTAATGCTGTTTGTTTGTATTGTCTGTTCAAGATTACTAGCATGCGCAGGCCAGATTCAGGAAATAAACAACAGAGAGGTGGAGTTTGGTGAAGCTGAGCGATTGGTTTCACTCAGCGTTTAATAATGAAACAGACAGAAAATAAAAGGTTGTAAAGACAAAAAACACAGGACACGGCACTTTCACCAAAATAAAGAGACAAACAAAACGGAATACACAGACAAACACGGTGAGCTTGTATTTTAACTATTCTTACCTCTGTCTCCAATCCTGTTCTCCACTCACTGAACACACAACCCTGAGTGAGTGAAAACATGCAGCTTTTATGCAGCTGTACCGAGACTCGATTGCTAATCAATCATTCAATTGGAGTTGCGGTATAAATGCACGTGAATTAATAAAGTGCAATTCCCCGTGCTCACATATTATTACATTTTACCTGCATGTGAAGTGCTGTGCAATCCTCGTGCTTAAATACAAATATACATTTTAAACACTCGTGTTATACAGACCCGCTTATATCCCGTGTACCAATGACTATACACCAACATTAACACACAACACAAAATACACATAGGAGCAGGGCAACATTGCCACAATGGTGAATCAGCATTTTGTATGTCAAGTGTTCTAAGTAAATGTACATTCTGCATGACAAAATGCACAATTTGAAATGAAGCTCGCTGGTGCGGAGCAGCTTCCCTCAGGCTAGCAGTTTCCATAACAGTAAATTACGCTTCCATTCATTTTTCTTGATCTCGTTAACATGCATTTTGATTAACGAGTCCCCCTCATCTAGTCGTTGAGGCAGGAAGTGATGAACGTGACCTGCGACAGCTGAGCTTTTTAATAAGTAATGCATTCATTAACGACCTCATCGACTCAATTTCAAAGCATTAACGGATTGATTTAATTAACACATTTCTTTTGAAAATCACCTGCTACTAAAGCTTGTTACTATACCACGAGTTTGATACAATAACACTTGTTTATGAAAATCCTACCCTAAGTGTCATTAATTACTGTGTATTTACTTAGTAAATACACCAGTGCTTGCAATGTACTGTTTATTTGCATGATATAACCCTAACCCCAACTATGCATATGCATTTACTTTGTGAATATACAGTAATTAGAGACACTTACTGTAACGTGTTGCCACGATGTAATTGTTCATTCTTATTCTATACTATTCTATAATTCATGTTCATCATACTGACTGTCCATAATGATTTTGCCTGAAGGGGGTGTATGTTACTGACGTACTTGTTTTAACTGTTTTTCTTTACTTTTTTATGGGTGTTACAATCATTCTAAGTGTCCTGTGTTATGTTGCTCCAATAATTATCATTATTCTCTAAATCTCCTTTTACCTGGCTTTGAGCTTGCCTTGGAGAATCCTGCTAGTTGAAAGGTCGTTGAATGAAATGAGGCAGGGTGTTCATTCCAGGCATGAAGAATTCCTCATCCAAGTTCAAAGACAGGTAAAGGCAGATTTAGAGAAAAAGAATAATTACTGGAGTGACATAACACAACTCTTTAATGTGTCCAAGACTCCTAAGTTTTGTTTATCTGTTGGTTCTTGTTCTAAGTAAGCAGAAATGTTTATACAGGTGCATGTACTGGCTACTCTAAATTCTGCTTTCTCTCCTACTCTATGAAACAGGGTTAGAACTTTACTGTAAAGATGATGTTGTATCTCAGTGGATCTGTCCTGCTTAAATATGTTTTCGTAAACAACATTAACTATAATTCATATATTTGATTAAATATGTTCTGTTTTGTGGCAATTAACCAGATGTGCAGTACCAACTACAACAGTCCAAAAGACAATATTTATCTGTGGACAAAAGTCTATCAAAGAACATATTTCTTCATGAATGACTATGGATAGTTGCAATTAAATTGAATTAAGTAACCAAGCACTTTTAATCTTTATTAATATGCCATTTATTCAGATCTGTATTTCATCTTGAGTTGTTGATAGCATTGTTTGCAAGTGAAACTAAGAATTCAAAGTAGAGTTCATTGAGAAACAATGGCTCACAATCAAAAAGAAAATATGCATTTAGCAGCACTTTGTTATGGAAAATGTGTAATCATGCAGAATTGAATGAGGTCTTAAGTCATTAAAAGCTATTTGAGCGCATGTAAGATGAAAGATTATGTACACAATACTGTTTATTTTCTCCATAATTCTTTCCTCATTTCTCGTTTTGATGTTGCTAAACTGTATTCATAATGTATGGATTTATATTTTGCGTAATTTGCATGACAAATTATATGTGCAGACTTCACTAATTAAGTCTCATAACCAGAGTTTTGAATAACTAAGAAATTATCTTAACAAAGGGATCTGTTGAAAACAGTATACTTTCAAAATCAAGTTTGCCTTCAGCTACAAAAATGAAAAGAGAAAACATTAAATAAAAAAAATAAATAAAAAAAAACACAACATGAACATACAGTTAACCCCTTCTCTGCTGAGGCCCTGGTGACGCCCTGTGCTACAGGAATTTTGCTATTTTGGGACTCGTCTGTTTTACATCAAAATGACTATATGTTCCTTTTTAGATACCCCTCACAAACTATATATTGTTTTTTTTTTGTTTTTTTGCCAGACTCTGAAGTTTCTATTGGTGCCAAGTTTTTTGTGGTTTACTTGATCATGTCACAACAAAATACAACTATTATTGTAAACAAAATGCTACTTTTTCATAAAATGTATTATACCTACATCACATTTAGTCCATAAAATGCTAATGTTTGGTGTAAGAATGTAGAAACTTTTAAGCTGCTGGATGTGCCTGTGCCTATGTGTACATCTTTCCATTGGTTTTGGGGGGTCTACTTGCTCTAGAGACAGACACCAGGCAACTTTGAATTTTCGATTTTGAAATAGGCAGCCCACAGTCCATAGCACCCACACAAATTTCATGTGCCCAGTACGCCACTAAGAATGAGATACCCTGGCATAATTATGCATTTTTTAAAACTGCACAAAATAAGGATTTTAGACCTTGCATGTCAATGGTGTATTACCCATAATCCTTCTGCAATTTAGGTAATGACCCTGTATATAGCAAAAGTTTCTAATTTTTCCTTATATTTTGACCTGTCAATCTGACAACTTTTGTTCTACTGTTAAAAGGACAGTGGTTTTGAATTGCCCTGAGTGTCCCGAATTCAAAAATACCAAATATGTGCACCTTTATTTAGTTTTTTCAAGTGTTTACAGCCCCTAGACTAGGCCACTTTGACCTTTCCCTTTTGAAAAATGCAGATCATGGTTCACAGTACCCACCCTAATTTCAAGTGGCATAATCCTTCTGGAGCCCAAGGTAATGTTGCTGCATAAGACAAAAAAAAGTGACTGGGGTTTATTTAGTCTTTCCAGTACTTGTGTACTGTGTGGTATTTTTCAAAACACTGAGAGGGACAGTGCTGCAGCATCTGTTACGACTTATCCATGCCTCCCATGTTGTTATTGTAGTCCATGACACACTTTGGCTTGTTTGTGTGCATGCCCATACCTCGCATAGGAACTGCTATTGTTGCCTCATTGTGAATGGTGAATCTGTGTATTTCATTGCCAGCTGTTCCTCACAGCGGAGAGCGCTGGTTTCACCACGCCTCTGTTTCTTGGCTACCGATTGACGGGGAAATCCCTTTCTGTTTAAGAACATAAGAACATAAGAAAGTTTACAAACGAGATGTTGTTGCTGCGATCAATAAGTTACTAACAACCCATGTTGCTCATTTGGTTGTTAGTAGCTTATTGATCGCAGAATCTCATCAAGCAGCTTCTTGAAGGATCCCAGAGTGTCAGCTTTAACAACACTACTGGGGAGTTGGTTCCAGACCCTCACGATTCTCTGTGAAAAAATGTGCCTCTATTGTGCCACTTTGTCTGAGATCTTTGTTTGATCTTATTGTGCCACAAGCCATTGTTTGGGATGTGTACAAGGCCCTAAACAGAGGGATTCCTCTGTAGAAATTATTTATGTACAAATGGTAGCCCAGGTTTAGGAGGGGAAAAACCATATCCCACACAATTCCCTCCCTGGTCTGGAACCATGGGGGACAGCCAGGCAGCTCAATCTGATAGTCACTCCCTGTGTACTCTCTGAACTGATTTGTGTACCCAGTGGAGCTCCCACAGAGTTTGTACAGTTTAATCCTATAACGGGCATTTCTGATGTGAATATACTGTTTAAAAATTAACCTCCCCTTGAACAGAAGGAGGGACTCATCTGCAGATATATTTTGGCATGGTGGATACGTTTCTTCAAACATATTCTATAGATGATCGAGAAGTGTCCATTATTTGAAAAGCCTGTCACATTGGGGATGGTCCCTCAGGGGAGCCTTAGAATTATCATTGTAATGTAGAAATTTTAAAATTAATTGGAATCTGTCCCGGCTCATGGTAGAAGGGAAACGTGAATTGGGTTGGTGGACCAATATAAATCTAATCTAGGTTTATCCCTCCGTTCCATCAGAACGGATAAACTCCAGAACATTTTCATTTCTATTAGATTAGTGGGGATTAGTGAGAGTGGATGTTGTTAGGGGAAGTCCAGTAGTAGTGGCTGAAATCTACCAACCCCTTGGTTCAGGCCCAGCTACTGTACCCTGTTGTGGTAGGTGCTCAGGCTCAATGTCCATCGGCTCCTCTTCCTCACCACTGCTGGATACCTCACTGGAGGAATAGTCACTTATCACATGCTCACTACCAGAGTCAACGGACACAAAATCATCCTCTGAGTCAGACTCCATTAGGAGGTCAGCAACAGCCTCTACACTGTACAAATAAAATTATAAATAAAAAAAATGCAATAATAAAATTATACCTTATACAAATGCAACGTGTGTTGTGAAAGGATAATTCAATAAAAAAACTAAATGCAAATACATTTTAAAACCAAGTCATTTATCACAATTTCTTCAATTCATTTAAAAACATGATTATAAAAACAAACAAACTACACATTTTGACAATATCGTGTCTTCTTCGGGTTCATATATGAAGAAAATAAATAGAGTTATATAATTAATCCCTTTGAAACAAGATGACAAGAGTGTGACCATGAATGTCTCTACAGAAACTCTTGGTAATCCATCTAAACTGAAAGTTTGGCTGAAAACACTTTGAACTTTTGCATTGCCGTAGAGACTGTACCTTCATTACACACACACACACACACACACACACACACACACACACACACACACACATATATATATATATTATATAATAATATAATATATATATATAGATATAATATATTATAGATATATATATATATAAAATGGAACAAATGAAAAGTAAAATCAATCCAATAACTGTAACAATAGGTTTTTGGGATGTCGGTGAAAAATATTTAGCCACTTTTTATTATAAAATATAATTTTTTAAAAATCTATACAGTATGTCAATTGAAAAACCACCCCCCAAAACCCTTAATAATTACTTTATGAATCCTAGAGAGAAATGGGGAGAGATGAAAAAAAAAAACATATAACCTGATAAACAAATCAAATACTAATCCAAACTTTTTTCCAAAAAAATAAATAAAAAAAAAAGAAATCAAGAAGAAAAAAAAAACAAAATATATATACAAAGAGATAATAAAATTAGTCACTTCTAAAAGTTTTTTTGGCAAGTCGTGGTAGAATTATATATATTACATAAAATAAAATTATATCTTACAGAACTATATGTGTTGTGAGGAGAGAGGAGATAATAAAAAAAAGAAAGAAATACGAAGAAATGTCAAAGCCAAGTCATTTTCACATTTTACATAAGAAACATTTATAGTGTAAATCGAACTAATAAAAGTAATAAATTACAATCAGCATTGTTATTTACAAAAAAAGAAAAAAGAGATGAAAAGAAAGAAATCAAATGAACAGCAAAAAAATCAAATTAAATATACAATGATGAATACGTTTTTGGGGGATGGTAGAAAGATTAAATTAGAGCTAATATAAAATTATAAAGTAAGAAAGGTGAATACAGGAATTACAAAAATAAGATCCAATATTTGAAAATATGTACAATATATTAATCCTATGCTCAAACACACTAGCCTGTTTCGCTCCAGCCAACTAAACCAGACACAACAAGATTGAGATACAAGGTACAAAAAACACGTGGTTCCTGATGTTTATTTTTACCCTCTGAACGCTGAGTTTACGCCACTGGACAAAAAAAAAGGTTGCAACTACAGTACCTCCCATGCTGTCCTTCCAAAGATACCACCAAGTGTTCCTGTCACGACACTGCACTCTGATTGATTATCATATTATTGTTAATAAAACAATGAATAATCCTCTCCCAACACCAAAACCTTAAACCTAAGGTTAGTATCCTATACTGCAGCCGTTACTCATCTAAAGTAGTTCATGTTTGGCAAAGAATAAGCGTTTTTGCTAACCGGTGGTGCTGACTTTCTCAGTTGTCCTGTCAGGGACATTTTGTGGTACCTTTGTAGACACTGCACCTCCCAAACACTCGATACATTACAGTGGTGTCATGTGACATTCAGGAGCAGAAAGTATCTTTGTCTACCGTCAACATCAACAAAACAAGATGTAGACAAATAGTCAGATGTTACTTCAAAGCTGATTTTATGAAGCACAGCTCAATAAAACAGCTACTAATCAGGTAAGCTAAACTTTTAATTTTTTTTTATTATCAATCCTCATTGAAAAGAAAACGTTTCACACAGACTGTTTTAAATTCATTCGGAATGTTTCACAGTACAAGCCAAAGATAGCCACCGCTTGCGTTCAAATAGGCTGTAAATGACATTTAACAACTGTGTCACAAACATATTTTATCCGTGTAATATAATAAAATTAAAGCCACTGAGCTAATATGTTATGTAATAACTCCTGGATGAGCAACCCAGAGTGAAAAAACAGCAATCCAGCTTTTTTTTTTTTTTTTTTTAAACCGCGCAGCTCAAACAATGTCTACACCACAGCTCGAGGCGACAGCACCGCCACGCTACGCAGAGGGGCGCTTTGTTTACATTCAAAAGAGTGTCTGCTCCTGAGGATAACTACTACGGAACCCTTTAACTGCAAGATGGTGACTCAGCTCAGCCAGTTGCAGCAACCCAGGACCGTTGCAGCAACCCAGAGTCGCTGGTAGGCCTGAACTTTAGAAGTAGATTAGTTTAGGGGATGTTGATCCCAAATAGTATAAAGGTTTGCTTAGTACAGTAGGTTCCTGGAGCGGGCATCTCTTTTAATGAAGCTAGCGCTTGCCTTTTTATTTTTAGCTTTGTTTTGTTTTCTTTAATAAATCTGACACTAGGGCTACCATTGCTGGTACCCTAGTGTCAGCAGTTGTGCTGAATTAAATCTGCACACCTGTGCGGCGTGTCATCACCCAATGCTCTGTGTCTGCTTCATTATTATTCAGTGACGACCCACATATGTAACACTTCCCCCTGTTACATAAGGTGGCTGCAATGGGCGTCACTGGTTCTGCTGAGTCAAGGCAGGATAGGCACAGAGCAGTTGGCTGCCAGGATGCACAGGCAGAACCAGGTGAAGATCAGCAGCCACCAAAAGCACTGCTGAAGGAGCGATGAAGACATGGGTTAAAAACCAGGGGGGGAGGAGCGTAGATCCTCTAAAGTCAGAGTGGGAGGAGCTACCGGCCTGTCAAAAGCCAGAGGAGGAGCTATGGTCCAAGAAGGAGTAGCAGCCATCCTGACGACCAAAGAAGGAGGAGCTGTCGCCCCGACAGCCTGAGGAGGAGCTGCCATTTGAGAGCCTGAGTAGGAGGAACTGCTGTCCTCGAGAGCGAGGAAAGAGAGAAGCCTTTGCTCCAATCCATCGCCTATGGGTCAGCTCCCTTCTCTCATCACTCGTTGACCCCCAAATAGAAGAGGAATCAGCTGAAGAAAATTGAATGTACCAGTGGTGCCATTAGAGGGGGGGGTTTGAGACACGTAGAACATAGAAAACGCAGCATATAAAATTGTATTACACAGACTTTTATAACATAAATGTACAAGTAAAAATAATATGCACAGAACAAAACATTAGATAGCTGAACAGAACTAACTTGCACTTATTAATCAGAGTCTGAGCTCCACCCCTCTCCTGCTACAGCACAACTGGACTCAGAGTCACTGGAAGGCAAAGCAAACGGGCCCACTTCATTCTGCCGCGGAGACTTCAGCCATCGGTCAGGGTACTGTGTACAATATTCTTTAAGTGTGCCCCATTTTAAGAATATGGTTGTTACTAAACATCCCATATATAGAGAGAGAGAATAATAGATGGGCTTCAGTGAGTTACAGAAAAATAATTTCATCAAGGGTTTCTGTGACGTCATAAATGGTCGAGTTTATAAACTGTCACAGAAACCTGAGACGTAATTGTTTTCCTGTAACTCACTGAAGAGGCCCATCTATTGTTTTTTTTATTATAATACATGGATACCCTTGTGATGCTAATATTAAAGAAGTCGAGGTTCAGCATACAGTTTGTTTTTTTAAACGTAGTGTTTCAATGCTGTACAGACGTTCTATGTCGTTATCCGTTTCTTTGTGAGATACAAATGTACCAGTTTTACATCTTTTTTTTTTTTTTTAAACGTGTTCTCATTTTGTTGATCATTAATGAACATTTCTGTTGTGGGTGTTGTCAGGTGATTGAAAAGAGACATTTTGTGTTTGATTTGAAAGTGATGATCTCAAGGAGTCGAATGGGTCAAAGTTCAAGCATATTTTCCTCTAGAGGAATTATCACTTTTTGATGTTTTTTTTTTAGAATGGCTCAGAATGCAAATATAGCCTTCATCCATGTATTATATATATATATATATATATATATATATATATATATATATATATATATATATATATATCTTTTGAATATAGGTTTCGTCATTATTCCCAAAGCAGTTAACAGTAAGAAGACATGTCAATTTGGATGAAGAACAGTTAAATGAACAAAAAGAAAATTGCTGTCTTTCAGGACTGGCTGAAACAAAAACAAATTGTCTCAACTGTGGAAAATGCACATCTTAAAAAAAATCTTTATAAAATACTAATACTATATAAAATATGAACTTTCTATATAATGCCCAATGAGAAGAATATAGAATTTCAAGCTACATTAGTTTCCAAGCTGGAATAAACCGGTGTCTAAATGAAAGCAAAACTCAGGAATCTGTCAATATACACACCCCAACTTCATCACTTCAACAATGTCTTGCACTGAGAGGGAAAAATAAAATTTACTCTGCCATCTGGTGTATCTTTTCAATGGCAATGTACAATTCAACACAATATCAAAAATAAAGATTTGCTTACTTTTGCATGTTTCAATTCAATTAATTTTCGCTTAACTTAGTGTGTAGTTCAAAGTTATTAATGGGACTACTTTATTGGTGTAAGGATATTTATTAATTTTTTTTTTTTTCCCCCCTAAACATGATGCTATTTTTGTTTTTTTAATTTTTTTAGTCCACTGTTTAACCTGCATTATAAATTCAATAAGGCCCTTCAGGGTGTCCGTTTACATCCAATATATGGACTTCTCAGGGTTTGGAGGCAATTGACTTTGTTGTCCATATTTTCAACATATACGGACACCCTGGTTTGCAGAAGTATTCACCCCCTGCAATAATGCCACATTTTGTTGAATTACAAATAATCTATGCACTGTTTTTCAAATGAACGTTTTTATTCAAAGCTATAGTGGTTAAACTGAACACTGTTATATGAGGAGGAGGTTAAATGTCAACAAAACTTGCAAAGAAAATGTAGAAAATGAAATTTACTGGTTGCATAAGTATTCAGCCCCTTAAGTCAGTATTTGGTAGAAGCACCATTTGCAGCAGTTACTTCTTTTTGGATAGGTCTCTACAAGCTTTGCACAGTAGGATGGTGAAATTTTTGCCCATTCTTCACAGGAAAATTGCTCCAGTTCTGATAAGTTTCTTGTGGATCATCAATAAACTGCAAGCTTCAAGTCTCGCCATAAATTTTTGATTGGATTCAAGTCATATCTTTGATTGGGCCACTCAAGAACATGAATTGTCTTCTTGTTCAACCACTCCAGTGTGGCTTTGGCTTTGTGTTTTGGGTCATTGTCCTGTTGAAATGTGAATGTCTTCCCCAGTTTCAGACAGGTTTTCCTCAAGGATTCACCTGTACTTTGCACCATCTATTCTCCCCTCTATCCTGACAAGCTTCCCAGTCCCTGCTGAAGAGAAGCATCCCCATAACATGATGCTGCCACCACCATGATTGACAGTTGGGATGGTGTTGACTGAGTGATGTGCAGTGTTGGGCTTGTGCCAGACGTGACGCTTGGAATTTAGACTGAAAAGTTCAATCTTTGTCTCGTCTGACCACAAATCCTTTTTCCATGTCTGCAGTATTGTCTACATGCTTTTTTACAAACTCCTACGTGCTTTAAGATGAGGCTTTTTGAGTAATGGCTTCTTTCTTGCCACCTCTCCATACAGGCCAACTTTGTGTAGGGACCAGCTTATTGTTGATGTGTGAATACTGACTCCCATCTCAGACACAGAACTTTGCAGATCTCTCAAGGTCATTGTTGGCTTCAGAGTGACATCCCAAACCAGTTTCCTGCTTTCCTAGCTGCTCAGTTTGGGAGGGTGTCCTGATCTGGATGGACTTCTCTGTGCTGAGAGGAATAATTAGCTACTTTGAAATGTTCTTGTACCCTTCTCCTGCTCTGTGCCTCTCCACCGCTTTATCCCTGATCTCCTTGTGCTTCATGGTTGACATACAACCAGCGCGCCAGATAAGGTTTTGGGTCACTGAATAATTGACTCCCCAATTTAGGCATTGTGTGAGTAAAATTTATTTTGCTTGAGTAAAATGCAACATTAACTTGAAATCATGAGTATTTCCAGTTGATACTGTACATACTTTAATGCTAATGTATGGAGTATGCATTAACCACATTCAAACTGTAAAGTTACTTTGAACTACTGTACAAAAACTTACAATAAAAATGCCCCTTTCCTATTTTCCACCTGAAAAAAAAATCCAACAATGTCTTTTTCAAAGCCATTTATTAATATTGAAAAGTCAGACTTATTGGTCATGTGTTTTGCAATACCTATGAAAGACAAGAGCTGATTTGACCAAGTTTAGAAATAAGTCCCTCTGGATACTTTTCGTTGAACAAACAACCTAAAGAGCTTCAGGTGAAGTATGGTTTTTATGCCTGTCAAATATACTTCATAGGACATACAAATCCATCTTACACATCCAAAACCTGCCTTGATATTTTCTATTGTATATTATAGAAAATATCAAGACAAGTTTGTATGTGTAAAAAATGGCAAGCTGAAGGATAACAAATCTGTTATAATATCTAATAACTGTTGCAACAAGTCTGACTGACACATGAATGACTGAATATTTTAAATGCAATGAGACTATAGAGCCGCATACTGTATAAATTCTACATACATATGATCAGGGAACAAACATGCGCTTTCTTTTTAACATTAAGCATGAACAATGTATTTTCCTTTCAATATTTTTACACATTTCAACTGTACAGCATGGGGGATTTTAGATATCCATATCTGGTAAATGTAAGAAATTATCTCTGGTCCTGTAACACCCTCTCTCTGTATTGTCAACATCGCAGCAAGGGTCTGTCAATCTCAGGCTTTAAAATTACATTTGGGGCAACTGCTGCCACTCCCAGCAAATCCATACTGTAGCTTGTTTATTCAATTTTTTTTTTGAATTTCAAAAAACTTAAATTTTGTTTTAAGGTGAGTTTTGTACCTTTACGTTAATTAAAACCCTGCTTTTCCAAGTGCAAATATAACTCCTGATAAATTATGACAATTAACACGGATTTGTTTTTAAATTCCCACGCAAACAAAAGAAATGGTCGCAAGAAGCATTGCTCGTTAAGATATTAACATTATTTTGTAAATCAACATAATTTCGGAAATCACATTAGCACAATTATTTAATAACAAAATAGGCACAACGACCGCTTGAAAATGTCCACATCAATGCTACTTACCATTTTGTTCATTAAAACTGGAGTTATCAATTGCAAATTTTTGACAATCCCAGGTCCATTGATGTCACTATGAATACAATTTATTGCATGCTGTTAGACGTACCGAGTCACTGTATTTTGTTAATGTGTACCTCACTTTAGTCAAGTTTGATGAAGCTATTTTCGACTGAATTAATTGTTCAAAGCTATCAAAGCTTATTCCAAAGTATTGTAAGGTCAGTAAAATGCTGTCAAGCTCCTTTAGTCTTATCCAGTAGCTATTCATGCTGGTATTTTATGCTGCCAACCTACAAATGTAACACTCAATTACAAGTGGAGATCATTAATTTGACATACTGTAATGTCAAATGTAATGGGCGTTAACGGCAACTAGTGAAATGGAAATAATTCATAGATCTGCAATAGTAATAATGATTTCTTTCAATGCTTATATGGGTTTACATTTCAATCTCGCTTCAGTTATTTATATTGAGCAATGGTGAAGGTTAGAAGCAAAGAAGTCCCTTTTACCAACAGTATATATAGCAGCAAATGTGTAAAAGCACACATACCCAACATCCTTTTTTTTTTTTTTTTTTTTTGTCTTTTTTACACACATCAGAAGGTGTAGTCTTCAACTGTACAAATTAATACTTCGGCCGTTCGTAGCAACTTTGTCCTATTTAAATATATCTGTTGAAAGTTTAAATTATTACTGAATGGACAAAGCCTATGTTTATATCTATATATATATATATATATATATATATATATATATATATATATATATATATATATATATATATATATATATATATATATACACACACATACACAGCTCTGGAAAAAATTAAGGGACCACTGCAAAATTATCAGTTTCTCTGGTTTTACTATTTATAGGTATGTGTTTGGGTAAAATGAACATTTTTGTTTTATTCTATAAACTACTGACAACATTTCTCCCAAATTCCAAATAAAAATATTGTCATTTAGAGCATTTATTTGCAGAAAGTGACAACTGGTCAAAATAACATAAAAGATGCAGTGTTGTCAGACCTCAAATAATGCAAAGAAAAAAAGCTCAGATTCATTTTCAGTTTTCTTCCAGGACAACCTTGTACTTGACTCGTGCTTCAGCAAGGCTGGAATCGGGCAGCTTTTGCATGAATCAAGCCAAGTACAAGGTTGTCTTGGAAGAAAACTTGCTTCCTTCTGCTCTGACAATGTTCCCCAACTCTGAGGATTGTTTTTTCCAGCAGGACAATGCTCCATGCCACACAGCCAGGTCATTCAAGGTGTGGATGGAGGACCACCAGATCAAGACCCTGTCATGGCCAGCCCAATCTCCAGACCTGAACCCCATTGAAAACCTCTGGAATGTGATCAAGAGGAAGATGGATGGTCACAAGCCATCAAACAAAGCCAAGCTGCTTGAATTTTTGCGCCAGGAGTGTAATAAAGTCACCCAACATCAATGTGAAAGACTGGTGGAGAGCATGCCAAGACGCATGAAAGCTGTGCTTGAAAATCAGGGTTATTCCACCAAATATTGATTTCTGAACTCTTCCTAAATTAAAACATTAGTATTGTGTTATTTAAAAATGAATCTGAACTTATTTTCTTTGCATTATTCGAGGTCTGACAACACTGCATCTTTTTTGTTATTTTGACCAGTTGTCATTTTCTGCAAATAAATGCTCTAAATGACAATATTTTTATTTGGAATTTGCGAGAAATGATGTCAATAGTTTATAGAATAAAACAAAAATGTTCATTTTATCCAAACACATACCTATAAATAGTAAAACCAGAGAAACTGATAATTTTGCAGTGGTCTCTTAATTTTTTCCAGAGCTATATATATATATATATATATATATATATATATATATATATATATATATATATATATATACAATATCCATATCCATCAGATATAATGCCGTATGTCTCTAAAGGCAATACAAAAGTTCAGCGTTTGAAAGTCAAACTTTCAATTATATATATATATATTATATATATATATAATATATATATATAGATATATATATAGATATATATATATATAAGAAGTCATATGTAAACAAACATTTCATTGACCCATTCAAGTGACACATTTAAATGAAGTTCAGTTACATGTTAACAATGAGTGAATAGATGTGAAATGTGGATGAATAATTGATATGCAATTACAAAACTCTAATTAAAGGTCAGTTGAATGTTAATAAAGATCGTGTTAGTCAATATGCATTTAGAATCTGTTCATTAATGCTTGATTCACACCATTATTGAAGGACCTATGCTTTTAAACAAGTACTTTTGAATCCCCTAAAAGACACTTTTTAACCATTTGACTTTTTTCACTCATATTAATATTTACAATTGTGTTGTGATTGCAAATAAATTAAGCACATGTATAGTACATCTATTGAGTTTTAATAAACACGTAGCTGAACTTGTATTAAATGAGTTATTCCATGTCAATTAAAGTCAGCAGTTACATTTGTGCCTGTATGTTGGTTGACCATATTTAATAACAATGCAGTTATCCGGCAATAGGCCATCGCAGACAATGTATGCGAGTCCAGTTGCCATGGAAATTTTATTATGTGTGGGATGGTGGGAGTGAAGGGTTGCAGCTGGTCAACAGCAAAGGGATTGTTGTTGTTGTTTTTCTGAGTAGTGTGTGGTTAAAAACAATTCCTGGTACAGAAATATATATATTTTGTATTTATTTATTTATTTACAGTAAATGTATATTTGCATGTGCTTTTTTTATTTCTAGGAGTTGTCAAGATTAATGGTACAGTAGCCGTCATCTTCGGCTGTCAACAAGTTTATGCTGCTCAATATTCTGATAATAGCTGGATCTGATTTTCACTGTTCAACTGGCTCCTGCTGTTATCTCTGTAATAGGAAATGACCAAGTATACAAAGGAACTGGAAATGCACAATTATCCCTGTGCTCCACAGCTGCTGACATGTTGTCAGCATGCTACAAAGGCTTAACATGCTACTTCTGCTGGTAACAGTGCTGTTCTATAGGAGTACACATTTTGCGTTCTTATGTAATATGAAACTTAGCTTATAATGTGTTTCTTCTTAATTAGCTGTGTTGCATTTGAGTTCATGAATGTGAAAATGCATTGCATAAGCAACATTATTTGTGCTCTGAATGAATTAATAATTGTATTTTTGTAGTTTTTTTTTTAATAAGAAGAAGAATAATGTAGAATGTTAGAATATGTGTTTTTCTTTTTCAGGCAAGGTACTTTTTAGAGGTTATAATTAGTGATTAAAACTAAACAATAATTACTCGTAAGTATTATTGAGGTTTTGTAGCACAATTAAAGGGAGAACAGTAAAGTAAGATATTAGTTTAAGCAGTAAAACAAAGTATTTCAGTATGCAAGCCATTTTTTTCTACAATAGATAGTTGTTGTTTAACAAACTGAAATGATTGAGTCATCTGAAAGGGGTCAATCAATGTGAACATTGAATGCAGCTAGAGAAAATAATCGACTGGAATATTAAACAGGGCGTTAAGGGATTCACCAAGTACTTACTGAGGTTACTTTATTAGGAACTGTCCTTTAAACTGTCCACACCACGTAGAACATCAGTTGTTTATTCAAATTGACCAGTTTAAAATGTGTTTAGAAATAAAAATGCAACTTCACATCTGGAAGGGTGTTTGTGACAGAGAAAGAATGAAACCGAATTACAAATCTCCTTCCCGAGCAAACTTCTCCTTTGTTATGGTTACGGGAGAACTGATGAAGGACCATGTATGTAACATGACTGTTTCATGTTTGTTTTGTTTGCCATACTAATTGTACCGTTTGTCTTTTATAGACGACTAACAGATCCGGGAGCTGTCGTTTAAGGCCAGCACCTAACCCGGACTTCACTGCGCTCGTACCGCTGATAAACTGTATTTCACCACTTGCACTGCAGCACTCACTCTGGACTGGTGATCGTGTTTGTGTTGTGTGTGTTTAAATACTGTCTATTATTTTGACACTGAACCCCGTGTTTATTTAACTGCGGAATTCACATTGTTGTGTGTTGCTAGTCCTCCATTATTTTACTGTTGTCCAGTGAAGTTGGATTTACAAATAAATAACCAATACTTTGTTGTTTGTCATTGTCTTGAGCACTGCATCACCTGTACACCTGCACACTGCAAACCACTTTGCCACAGTGTCTTATCAACTACCTTAAGTACAAAAATTAGTGTCTTTCATAGAGTACAATGTTCTTTAATTGTAAAAGGTGCCTAATATTAAATGCACTACTGTTCCATTTTCCTGACGTTTTCTGTCTGTTGTCGTGGCAATAACAACCAGGGGCTTGTTTACTCATCTGTTATGTTTATTCTCCAACAGTTACTCAATGTACTGGGAAGAAGGATTAAAGGGTACGCTGATAAAGTACATTTTGTACATTGCAGCTTCCTCCTAGGATCCTTCACCACATTGTACTCCATTCCAGCTAATGACCGTAATAAAATTATCATAATGTTGTTCAACAGCCATTAACGGCCACTGAAATGCAAGACAATGGAAAGAATTGACTGCAAAGTGATATGCGTCAAGGAAAGCAAATGCATTACCCTTCTCAAATATCTATTTTTACTAAAGTGACACAAAAGGAATTCATACAGCTCTGGCTCACATATGTGAAGGACTTAATAATAATACTGATTTAGTGCTGGTGTCAGCAGAACTGATGATATGTGTGGTATAATAGAGATGGAGCCCCCCAAGAATTTATGTGTTAATTTAATAGAATATTTGTGTTAGTTAGTTAAACAGGTCTCTATATTTTGTAGGGTAAAAGTTAATCCCATTAGAGTACGGTGGGTAGTCATTATTACCTTCTGCCAGTGGTGATAAGGGGAAACTGCACTTGGGACACTGATTGACCTACTCTGTGTAAGCAAAGCCAATGAATCCTAAGTGATCGTGCTGTGTAAAAAAAAAATATATATATATATATATATATATATATATATATATATTTTTTTTTTTTTTTTTTTTCAGATTGTGCAGGAATAAAGATTGGAGCAAAGTGCTTTTGTTTATTTATTCAAACGTGCAACATAAAGATAATTGTATTGCAGATGCTGAACCTTAAATTCTCCACTTCACAGAATGCTTATAGTGATTACAGTTTTGCTTAGTAAACAAGTATGTCAGTAACATACATCTACTTAGCTGGGAGGCGTGCCCAGAGAGGCTACATGGAGCTCAACATCCCATTACTACACGGCCGGGCACTGAGCGAAAAGCTTGTGCTTGTTGACACTGAGGAGTAGAGCGCCCTCTCTGCAGGATTAACTACTGCTGAACCCTTCAACTGCTTATGAAAGCATTGCCCAAGCGAGGCCATTTGAAGAGGCAGAAGTTGGCGTCAGCCCAGAAGTAGGTTAGTTTAGGGTATGTTGATGCAAAAATGTGTAGAGAGGGTTTGCATGGTGTTATAGGTTCCTGTAGTGGGACTTTCCTTTTAGTAGGACTAACACTCATCATTTGTGGGGCAAACTTTTATTTTTAGCTTTTTTTTGTTTGTTGTGTTTTCTTTATTAAATCTGACACTAGGGCTACCATTGCTGGTCCCCTAGTGGCAGCACCTGTGTTTATTAAATCTACGCACATGTGCACAGACCCTCTGTGTCAGCCTCAGTATTATTCAGTGATGACCCACACATGAAACAAATCACCCTGTTATAGTAATATATAGACAAAAGGATGAACAGATACAATACACTTCCTATACTTCCAGAATCTGATATTCTCAACAACTGATGCCAAATAATCCTAATACAAGTTTCATGACAATTGGAAAAGTGGTTCTCCAGATACAATCAAAAATGTAAGTTTGATATATAGATGGATAGATGCATAGGCACTGCAACAACCGTTTCTTTGCTAAGCCTGAAATTGGTTAAAAATAAGCACAGAAATGTTAAAAAATATTAACACTGAAACCTTAGTCATAACATACCATAATAGATAATTTTAGAAAGCAAGGCATATAAATACCCTGGCCTCTAACACTTCATACATTTGTAGATAATTGAAAGTGGTGAATTGATATTGAATTGTCAGTGTTTCATCATCCTTATGTATTCCACATTTCACAAAAAGCATTGGAAAGAAACAATTGAATTTCAAAAGAGCTAGACTGGGCTCAAGGTCAAAAATCATCACTGGCAGCAGCAGGTTCCAGACCACTGGGCTCCTCATTTCAATTGACAGCCTGCCTGCGTGACTGCCGTTATTGGATCCAGACAATATTCAGCATTAATTTTTCATTTTCAAAAATGTCTAATAGGTAAAATGGTCATTTTAGTTATTTTTTTATTACAATCATCTCAGCTATACCTCCCCCACAACTCTCTTATATAACACAGACACACTAAACAGAAGCATGGAGGTCGTTAACTTCGAAGCAAAACAGTAAGAAGAGCAATACAACAGACAAAACAAATGACAAAGGCAGATCACACAATATGAAAAACCAAGATAACATATGATATGCATTACCATTTTCAACCTTTAATTTCCATCTCAAATAAGTTATAGAAGTTAGTTGGGCAGGATATTAAATCTATCTCCAGTTACATTCATGGAACAGGAGCAAAGGCTGCATGGAGTAATAAGCGGGAATTGAAACAGGAATTTTGTGCTTGTGACTTTAGAAAGAGAACAGGATTTCCCACTGGCTCGAACTGATCGGCCTCCAAGGTTGGGAGGAAGCATTACTCCCCCGCCCCGAGGGGAAATGAAGAGGTCCTTAACATGCAGATAATAACCCATGGGGCTGGCTCAACAACCTGCAGGTAATTACCTGACACCATTATAACCTGTATGGTTTTTATGTTTTTAAACTATAAAGAGCTGAGGATGTTTCAGACTTCCATTTCAATGTGTTTACTGCTGTTTAAACGGTTGAACACAAACGTTAAATTTCGCTTTCACATAAACAAGAACATGAAAGCCATCATCTGACAATAACCATTCAGATACAATGCAACAAAAAAACAAACAAAAAAAAACAAAAAAAAACCAAGGCCTTGCTCACTTTTTTTTTATTAATTATATGTTAAAGTTATAGATTTCCCAGAAGTTAATAATGTGGTACGATTGACGGTTTCTAAACATAAAACACTCTTACAGTGCAACTGCATTGGCAGCGAAATAAGGCTTCTTCCATGGTTACCACAATACCCGGATCTCAAGCCAAATGAACATGCCTGAGATGAACTTGAACCATGCACTCAATCATCATGAATCTTTGCCTACCTCTCTACACCATTTACACAATAATGATTAAATGGACTGATGTCCCTCGAGATACCTACGTCTAAGCCACATTGTGATCAGGGTAAACGGTAACCCAACCTGATATTGGGTACAGGTCCTAATAAAGTGGAATGCACTGGCAGTGTGGCTTATGAAAATCAAACACCTTACAATACATGTCTGTCTTGTTAGTTTTAGTTTATTTTGATATTGAATGTGCTTTGCAAGTTATACATTTCTTTTTCTTTTGAGCTGCACATACAGATTATTTGATTATTTGGAGAAGCACTCCAAAGCTGCTGTTTCTTCGCTTGTTTCACTTGAAATGATAAATTAGCACAAACAACCCCACAACTCCTGTGTAGAACTTATCATAATAATAATTTTGTGCACCACTGCTATTTATTTTTCTTTAGTGAAGTGCAGTTTATTGTTAAATGCAAAAGAAACGTTGTATCATTTTTTTTTTTTTCCAAATAAAGTTTCTATTTTTCAACTTGTCATCTTCCCATTGTAGGAACAATTGCTAAAAATATAGCTAACTTAATTAGGAAAGGAAAGGGCAAGTATCTGAGCCACAATTAAGGTGTGATTGTTTGCAATTTCAATCACAAATACACTGTACAAACTCAGACACAGCATATATTCAAATATACAAAACCCAAATAAGACTCTTATTAGGAACAAAAATAATAAAAGATGATTAAATAAATTAGATGACAAAACAGAAAATTAAAACAAAAAAGGAAAATGTCTTTTACAGAAATTCCACAACTATAGATTATCTTCCTGCCTATAAATACCATTAGTTTCCTAAGTGGAATTTACATCCTAAACTTACCAAACAGTACCAAGTGCGGACCAAACTCAGTGTGAACGCAGCCAGAATTGTATAAGCACCCTTATAGAAGTTTACCATGGTATTTGTGCACAGTATTTTTGCACTTTTGCCATGCTTTTTCTATGGTATTAACATGTATTAACTATAATTTACCCTGGTTTACCATGTTTATTTATATGCGTTGACATACCTCCCTGTTCTTTACATTGCTTTCCTATGCTTTACCATGCTTTCACTATGATTTATTACACTTTGCTATGATCTTACTATGCTAAACATTGATAAGGGCATTTCTCAAGATTTCAAAATGTTAGTTTGCTTACTTACACATGGGTACTGCCACTACTGTATATACTGGGCAGGGACTTTAAATAGATACAATAAATAAATAAGTATTGTAAAAAACTTTCTCTAGCACCAAATGAGAATATTTCTGATGCTTGGCAGTAAATCAGTAGCACACACATATGTACAAAAAGTACAAACACATAAATGGACACTCAGGATACACTGAACCAAAAACATGCCTGCATGTACATTTAACAAATTAAACCAAACCTTTCACATAAGACACAAAACAGAAGAGAAGCCGTCACTGAGTAATACCAAAGTAGCAAGAAGAGCAATACAATGGACAAAAACAAATAACAAAAGGCAGATGAAGCAATCTAAAAAACCAAGATAACTTATATGATATGCATTACCGTTTTCAACCTTTAATTTCCATCTCCAATAAGTTTTAGACGTTAGTTGGGCAGGATATTAAATCTATTTCCAATTACATTTTCAATACAAGTAATTGCCATGCCTGTCCCTTATTATTATATTCTTCTTTGTTGCTTATAGTATATGTTCATGAAACAGGAGCAATAGCTGCATGGAGTAATAACTGGGAATTGAAATAGGAATGATGTGCTTGTGACTTTAAAAAGACGACATGCTTTCTCCTTGGCTCGTGGAGATCTGCCCTTATAGAGATGAGACCGAACTGACTGGCCTTCAAGGATAGTGAATAGATCAAAGAGAAGTCTAGAAGTCTACCCGGCTTATAAGGTTTGCCTTAGGGAAGTCAGCGCAACAAGACTTCAGAGATTGAGCCATGCAGGGAGACAGGAACGCTGAAAAAGATTGAAAAACATTTTAAAATTCAAAGCCGATAGTTAGTAGAATACAAGGTTTCTACACTGGCTTGCGGAGAGCTACCCTTGCAGAGGTGAGACCAAACCAATCTGCCTCCAAGGCTGGGAAGCAATTGTTACTTCCTCCAAGAGGAACCTAGAGTGAGAGAACGGGAAAACAAGTGTTCGTATAGATTTGGCCGGGAGAACCTTCCTGGTGGAGGACGAGGCCTCTATGGGAAGTGAGCTTCCCTTGCCTCCGAAAGAGGATCTCTGGCTCACCGCAACTGCACCACCAATGCAAAGAAGGGATAGTAAAGAAAACAGAGGTTAATTAGTAACAATTGTAAGAAATAGTGAAACTGATAATGTTAGTTTTGTCAACTATATATGTTTATTGGTATAGAGTAGAATAGACAATTTTATTGAACAGAGTTGTGTCACTCTGGGCTGCAGTGAGATTGATAGAACTGAGCCCCGGACAAGGCATTCACTTCAGTTTTGTAGATTCCAAAACACACCCTTTTAATTATGTCATTTATGACCCATCCTCACTATAACTGTGTACATGGCAAGTTTCCAAGCCCACCAACACCCCATACAACCAAGGCCCCTCACATTCCTTTGCATCTGTTATCTCTGAGATTCTCCCATCCCCCCATCCAACCAAGCAGAGCAGAACAGAGAACCCTTTAAAAATGACTGTAAATGGTCATATTTACTCTGCCTCTAATCAATCTGCAATTTATTGAGACAGACCCTGCATTCCAAAATACCCCACCTAAACTCTATGTTCAATATCTCTCCACTGAAAGTACCATACATTCCAAATATTCTAACAATATGAATATGGACTATTACATTTCCTTACACAATTAATAATACAATAATCAATAATATAATAAATCATTAACGGGAGAAAACCTCTGGAGGAAAGATGGCGGGACATAAAGTGGGAGGAGCCCTTGATCCCGCCCCCTGAATCACATTAAAGGTTATAATTAAATTAAACTGACAGGTCTTTAGACCCCTGTGTAGTTCTTATCCTATTTTGAAAATATTATTTTCAATAAAGTAAATATGTGATATGAAGATTGTACTAACTTAAAAGACCAAAGATAGAATTTATGAAACAAAATAGCAATTTATTTTTCTTATTCCACCACTGGCTATCAGATTTTTTTTTTTTTTTTTTTTACAGCATTACACTTGAATTTCTATAAGAGAAGCTCAGATATATTGTACGATTGTGAATTCAAAGGTGTACAATGCAGCTCATATCCTGAAAACAGGAAAAGTTAAATATTGTAAAGCTCCTTAAAGGAATTAGGAAGCAGTGTCGTCCAGTGGTTAAGGTCCAGGGCTTGTAACCAAAAGATTCCCAGTTCAAATTCTACTTCTGCCATTGACTGACTCACTGTGTAACCCTAAGGAAGTCACTCAACCTCCTTGTGCTCCATCCTGTGGATGAGATGTTAAATTAATGTCCTATTGTAAGTGACTTTGCATATAATGCACAGTTCACAGCCTACCTCTGTAAAGCGCTTTGTGATGGTGGTCCACTATGAAAGGTGCTAAATAAAGATTATTATTATTATTATTATATTATTATTATTATTATTATTATTATTATTATTATTATTATTATTCAATAATTTCTATGTTACAGAACATTTTTTATACAAAATGTAAGCAACTTTGAAGAGAGCTCATCGTGCAGTAACATTACACAGACCACGCACTGTATATGAAGTTCATGGTAATATCCTCCTGGGGTAGAATGATGAGTGAACCTCCTGAACCTCCTGAATCAGGACGGTCAACCTGCTCAAGACCATATTAAAGTCTTGCTTGGAAACTGTATATGTCACACCATTGATATTTCATAAAAAAAAAAAAAAAAAAAAAAACAAAAACAAAAAAAAAACAAGGAAAAACGTAACACAGTTAAAAAATGATCCACAATTACTTTCCTAACGACTACTGTGAGGTGGACATTCATGTTGTCATTTGCAGATCAAATCCTCATTGAGATCAATTGAGGTTTTTGCATCAGCTGTTTATGCACAGCTAGAAAAACAACTCTCCAGTTTCAGTCAGGATAACTTGCAACAATATTTATTTGCTTTGTCTGGCATTCAGACTCATCTTTCCAGGTACTTGCTGTTGCTAAAGCTTTACCATTTGTATTGTCATGTTTCAGTAGTTTGATTGCCACCCCAGCTTGACAAGGCATTGCAGGGTGGTGGGGAGAAGGTCAGCTCAAAGGCATGGCACAGACGGCACAGGTAGATTTAAATTTTAGCTGGCGTGAATATTGTTAGTAGTGTATATACCAATCATTTAATAGTTCACAAAAATGTGTCTGTTACCCTTTTGTAGCCCTGCCTTGGTTTTTGTTGTTGATTGCTAGGATTGTGCCTAGCTGTCAAATGATCACATTTGGAGTGATATTTAAAGTTATCTGCCTGAAACTGCATTAATTTACATTCATACCAAAACTTTAATTTAGTTGCAGATTACTGAAAACGGTAACATTGCTTTTGTACTTGCTTTTTTTTTTTTTTTTTAATTGATTCCAAAAATGAAAATATTCATGGAGGTTTCTAGTGAATGAACGCTCTAGACAGTTCCATGCCTCTTCAAAAGAAAAGTCTTCACTTCAGTATAAGGCATGCATAACCTTTATT
Organism: Polyodon spathula; assembly: GCF_017654505.1. Classification (NCBI taxonomy): domain Eukaryota; kingdom Metazoa; phylum Chordata; class Actinopteri; order Acipenseriformes; family Polyodontidae; genus Polyodon; species Polyodon spathula. Next base: position 13,309,620 of record NC_054535.1, on the reverse strand, counting down.
AATAATAATACATAATCTTTATTTTTATATCACTCCTTTCACAATGGACCACAATCACAAAGCACTTTACAAGAGACGAGACTAGGGTGTGTGAACTATGTATCAGAAGAGCACAAGGAGGTTAAGTGACTTGCTTGGGGTCACACAAAGAGTCAGTGGCTGTGCTGAGATTTGAACTGGGTACCTCCTAGTTACAATTCCCAGTTTGAGAATGCATTATATGTATCTAACAAGCTCTCATTGGAGGCTGGGTGGTCCACTGGTTAAAGAAACAGGCCTGTAACCATCAGGTATCTTGTTCAAATCCCAGCTCAGTCACTGACTCTTCAAGTCACTTAACCTCCTTGTGCTCTGTCTTTGGGTTGAGATGTTGTTGTAAGTGACTCTGCAGCTGATGCATAGTTCACACACCCTAGTTTTGTATCTTGTAAAACACTTTGTGATGGTGGTCCACTATGAAAGGCGTTAAGTAAAGATTATTATTATTAGGAGGCTATACGTGATGTAGTATTTACTAATTAGTCACAAATAAGTACATAATAAAATGCCTAATATGTAGTGCTTAAAATAGAGTGTTTCTGATGTCTGTGTTCAAGGGTACTTTTTGGCATACAAAGCTCCAGGAAATGGGGTTTCATTTTCTATTCTTTCCCTGTAGGCCTGATGGTACTGACAAAATTACTTTAAACAAGCATATTACTAAACGATTTATACAAGTTCCCCCTTCTACATCTTCGGACTGTAGCAATTCATAAAATAATTGAGATGTGTGAATACATCAATTATGTTTCCAAGTGTAGTCGTTTCCATTTCCTAGGCCTTTGGTTTTAATTTATCTTTCTGATTGGATTTCATGCAGCATCCCATTGTTGAGTGCTCTTCAAAGCCAAAGTTTATTGCATTCGTAACTAATTGGTAAAATACTTTAAAATTGTTTTTAAACTAGCTTGCTTCATGCATTTCATGAAAAGGTGAATTTAGCTTAAGATATTTACAGAGAATGTTTTAAAGTACATGTTGTTGAAATCATAGTACTGTTGTAGAAACTAGGGCAGGGGTTTTCAACCTGGGGTACACATATCCTTGGGGGTATTTATAAGAGTTCATAGGGGGTACATAGGATGACTCTGAAATGCAAAAATAACAGTGAAAGAAAGAAAATAATGATCTTGAATAAAACAATTAATGATATTATATACCATTTCTAAACTGTGCAAAAATGTCACTTTTGTTCAGCAGCTCAAAGGCTAGTGTAGTATAGTTTCGACATTATCATCCACTTGTACACATGCATGATTTCGATTGAATGGATTTCCACTCTGATATTGGGTGAAGCCTATGAAGCCTGCTGTGCAGCTCCTGAGCTTTGCAGTTTTCAACTTGTCGTATAATTGAATACTAATTAGTGAAGCACAATCTATCTGCATTATTTATTTATTTTTTTTTTTTAAAGAATAAATTCTCCTGTAAACATAAATAACAATCACAACACTTGAATTGTTTTTGGTGTTTGATACATCCAGGATTATCCTGTGTATCGTTTTGAGTAAAAAGAAAGATACAAGAAAAACTTCCCTTTGGGTCATTTTTATGTTGGCTTTAATATTATAGTTTGATCTTCAGGGTAATGTCTTTGATGTTGGAAACATTCTAAATGTCACACAATTATGTTGAGATGGGAAGTAAATGGTAACATGATAAACATTTTACTGTGCAGACTATTTTGGATTATTTATAACACCTTTGCTGAACAGAAAGTGATTATGTGATTTTAAGAAGAGATTCCCAAATACTGTATTTTTATTCTGTGCATCCAAAGACTTGTAATTAAAAGTTTTAAGAATTATTGTTTGGTATTCTGTCCTAAATCAGCAGTTGTCAATCCCATAGTTTATTTAATATATAATTTAAGGAAAATAATGTAGTTGTTAATCAGATTATTACGAGATAAAACCTTCAGACAGAAGAGGTACAGTTTAAAAAAAGGTTGAAGGCCACTGCATTAGGGGGTCTGTTCGGTGTCTTTTCAATTAAATAAAAATGTATTTATTTTTGTTAATTTAGAATATATAGTTTAAATGCAACATCCTATTGCATCCTGGAAACTGTGTTGTAGGTTTGATTCAAGCTACACCACTAGAGTGACTTGAATAACAATACCTACATGATAAGGTATCAGTAAGCAGAAGCAACCTTTCACTTATAGGGTTGTCTCTGTAATATCTGCATTTCCCAAATTGAAGTACAAACCACCAGCACATTGTCAGAATAAAAAGGGGAAATGTAATAGTGTTGCTAGGGCTAATAAGAGTGTTAAAAAATGCTATTGGGATAATCAGAATGAAATAAAGAACACGGTGGTCCTTGATTTAAGGCCAGCTCTTCTCAAGGCCTTACTGACCCTATCTGCAGTCCATTTGATCCAGTACAGAATAAATGCCTGCTAGCTGTTGACTTGCTCTTTAAATAATGCGAGAACACTGTACCCCTTTGTCTTTTCCTCATTGTGAATTTGAATTGCATAATACAGAAGGGTTTGAAGTCTAATTTAGCTGACAGGATGACTTTTATTCTTAAGGCATCTCACATGCACAGGGTAGACGCTGGTTCACATTCCATTTTAATTTTGAATGTCCAGCATGTTTCAATTAAGATTTGTTTATCTGTTCTTTAGTGGTTCTAGGTGGCTGCTAGGTTAGACTACTACATTTGTTAAATAACATAACCATAATTGGGCACTAACAAACAAATACATGATGTTGTTGCAATGCGATTCTCACAAATCCCTCACAACTGCTTTTAAATTGCATTTTCCTTTTGCCAACAATGAATTATGTCCTGTGCTAACCAGACTACATTTCATTCAGCAAATTGATCACACAGGGTTAGTGAGTCTTGGGGCATTGTATAAAGCCTCCCCTTGATTTATTCTGGAAATACAAAAGTGAAATGACTTAGTGTATTAATTCAAATTTAAGATGTACTTTTTCGACCACTATTTTCTTCACAAAAATGGCATGCATCTGAAATTCAAGTGTAGTGATGCATGCATAAAAAATTGGCAACAAAAGACATGACTACTGAAGTACACAAAAGCAACGAGATTGGCTGCCGAGACGACAAACAAAAACGTCACTGCCCAATCTAGAATAATCCCTGAGCTTCCTGAGGAATTCAAAGAGACACTTTTACAATTTCAGAGTTTCATGATTAGGCTCCGTTCTAAAAAACAGTACCAGCTTGGACAGATTAGGAATGCTCATATATGTAATTGAGGTTATGTCTGTCGTTGCATCTTTATTTGGTTTTATTTTTTAATCAAATTGAGGGTAGGAAATTTGAATATAAAATTCGAGGAGGTTGTGAATTCAAAGGAATAAAGCATTTTTAATGGTTCTTCCAAACAGTCTTTATCTTTTTCAGCATTAAGAGGCTGATTTTATCATCCTATACCCCAAGTATTTTACAGTTACAGGCGGTGGACTCATGACATTTGCTTTTCCCAAACTGTACCATGTTATTTTATTTCAGAATTATAGGACTTCCCATATACTGCTGTGTAAACATACAGCTCCGAGTATGTTATTATTAGACTTATAAAATGTCAAGAAATTACTAAAAAAAAAAAAGAGAAAGAAAGAATAAAAACAAATTCAATAAACACCAGTGACCAGACCCTGCTTGAAATATTTACCCACCCATGGAATGTTATTAACCAATCAAAATCATTGGAATTGTCCAAACGACCACACAAATAAAAATAACTTTATTCAGTTTTACAGGTTAGTTATAAAGTTGTTTAATAGATAGTACATTCTTTATATTCTACCAAATACCTAAGATCTATCATGCAATACGAAAAAGGAATGCTACTGCCACTAGTCCTCTGCAGGGCAGATCCTTACATTCAGGTAAGCACAAAATATTTACTATGTCCCCATTAAGTATATGAACGGCATTTGAAACAATTAAATACGCCTTGACGCTCTTTCGAAGCTAGAATGCCTTCCTCTGTCACTATGAACGCCTCTGGTGCACCTTGGTTTTGTACGGCGCTCCAACAGCGAACTGTACTGAACTCCCAAATGATATTGTAATGGTGCTTGTGGTTTCCAGCAGGTGTAGAATGAAAGACACTGTAGGCAGATTTCAAGTTGAAGGCGGTTAGAACCACCGTTTATTTTCAGCTCTTTTAAGATATGATCTTTAGCTCTTGGGAAAATGGATGCTAACTCTCCTTTCACACAGTGCGGGATTGGCATGTTGCGTTCTTTCTCTGGATAGGCGTGTAGACAGCCATTTATATGCAGTCAGAGACAGTTGTGGTGGGTGGCGGCTCGCTGTCTCTGGAGGAGGTGTAGAGCTCTGCATTCTCTCTCTCTCTCTCTCTCTCTCTGGGACTTGTTCTCCGCTCACGACACCAGACACTGGACTCTACACTCTCTGTCTCTCTCCAATGTTGCAGCTCGCTCGGCACAACTCTCAGATAGCGGGGCTGCCCATCCTTTTAAAGGGGGGCTGCCCAGCGGATCATAGGGGACCAGTCAGCACACAGGTTCAAATTCTCATATTTCATTTTCTGGCTTCTGTCAGGGGCTGCGTCCCACTCTGACATCAGCCCGTCTAACAAACATTCACAGCAGAACAGGTTACAAGCTGCATGTTTTCATTGTTACAATTTAACAATATTGATAACAAACTTAAACAAACACATACATTCACACTCACTCACTTCCTGGTTATGTCATTACTTACTGCAGTGCATTGTGGGAGATTGCTTTCGAATAAGTGCAGAGCGCTTCAGTTCGCCAAAACAAAATCAATTGGTTTGTTGACTATAATGGAGTACGGCTCTAACCCATACTTAATTTCAATTCAGTTCAGCATGCCGATGGAGCATCAGTTGAAATGGGGGTGTGGCAAGTTGGCTTGAGCGGTGACGTCGGACCCGGAAGAAACACAGCACTGCGAGTGAAGGGAATGGAAATCCACAGCAGATTGGGTAATGAATGCGCTCCGGTGCTTTTATTAATAACCAACTGGTAAGTAAATGGTTTAAACAAATGAAAAAACACTGACACAAAACAAAACGGGGTGGTGGCCAAAACACAGACAAACACAGTGGATGAACACTAAACAAATACCAGTTGTTGTTGTTTTTATATTATTTTCAATCTTCTCTTTCCCATTCTCCACTCACGAATACACAACCCCTAGTGAGTGCTTTGTGCCTCTCTCTTCTCCTCTCTCTCTCTCTCTCTCTCTCTCTTCTCTCTCTCTCTCTCTCTCTCTATATATATATATATATATATATATATATATATATATATATATATATTAATTATTCATTTGAATCCAAGCACGTGAACTAATTTGTGCAATCCCTGTGCTCACGTTGTTGCATACTTTATCTGCACGTAAAACAACTGTTTAATCCCTGTGCCTAAATACACCTATATATTTTAAATCACCCATGCTACACAGATCCCACATTATATCCCGTGCACTTATACATACACGAACAATAACACAACAGATAACACATAAAATACGCACATGGGCAGTGCACACTGCCACTGAGGGTAAGACACTCAACATGCACAAAGAAACTAGGTCTTTGCAAGAATCCACTGCAAACATGGATGATAGATGATCAATTGAAACAGGAAATTTGACTGCCACTATTCGTGTACAAACATACTGGTACTGAAGGAGCCCTGACACCTGATTAAAAAGGATTAAATTGTTCAAAAGCAGGGCTGGTAGGTGACGTAATCACATACAAAAACATAAGCCCGAAATATGTGCCTTGCAAAGGAGCTGACTTCGCCTGTGTCTGGATTGCCTCGCCCTGTGTGATGCGCCTGCCTGCGGGAACCGAGATCGCTACACTTACAACCTAAGATTCTATTTGACATTTTTTGAGGAAGTCAGTCAGATTATCTATATCAAGTATTTGCGTCCAACAAATAAAGAAACTTTACCCACACAAGCCTATTTTTTTTACAATGATTGGAAATGCTCTGCACGTCAAGAGCTAGGTTCTTTTTGCTCATCATGAATTTATTTATGCTTGGATCACACAATTTCCACATTTAATTTGTCGGTACTAAAGCCAAACTAAATAAACAGATAATACATTTTTTTACAAAACATTTAAGTTGATGTTTTTAATACTTAATTTGCTCCTTAGCTATATCGGTCTCAGATTTACATGATATTTTAGCCATGACTTTCATAGGTTTTTACTCCAAATTCTTGTTCAGAAAAGAAAAAAAGCAATTACAATTTCATAACAGATATCACACAGGTTAAGGCAATTTACAAGCTCCTAGGTTAAAGGCCTTTAGTTGGATTGGTAACTTTTCTGGTTGGTGTTATCCTTTCTTTTTCTTATCACATGAATTAAAGAAAACCCACATGTAAGTGTGCTTTAGATTGAGCCTTGAGGGTTTTGTGTGGCGGCACACTCTAAAGGAATACAAATGAACAACTTGGAAAAGTACACAGCATGTAGAAATGGTAGATTGTAGCTCAGCTGGAGGTCTCTCAAGATCCTGCAAGATGCAAGACTTTGGTGGTATTAAAAACAGACAAATATTCCATCATATATTGATTTTCTGTAAAGGGATTGCTGAAAAAACTAACAGAAATGCTTTGTGAAATAACTAGCAGAGTTTCCAAAAAGGTACTGTATTGTAACGATCTGGAAACATTTACTTTTATTCTGGAGTTGGTTGCCTACGTGACAATAATACAACTTTTTTAAACTGTAAAAAAATATTAATTCCAGTTAAATTCACTACCAAGCAAGTTTTGCTTTAAATTATCACTCACCTTCTCAGCCCTACAATAAGCAATAAATAAGACTTTCCAGTACGTCATTTGGGAAGTCAATTTATTTTAATGTTTATAAGTACAAAGAATTTAAATGCTTTTCAACCAAACAATTTCATGCCAGTATATCTCAGAACATACAATTGATATAGGTACTTAAACAATCCCTGCCCATTTTCTGAAGCTAAACCATAGTGTTACATCTGTCAGGAAATTAACAAAATGCAATACCTAAAAGTTCAATTGATAAAAAAAGTTTTTTTTTTTTTTTTTTTGGCTGTACATAGTTAGTGAGTTGGCTTTGTTCTTTCATATCACATTGCAAAACTTTTTTTTTTTAATTAAAATGCAATACATCTACGATGTACCCAGGCATTGAGCAGTTCTAGCTTCTCAAAGCATCTTCTGAAGTTCGTAAATAAAACAAAGGTGCATCTGGCAGCCAGAAATGCATGGATATTTAATCACCTTCTGTACCACTCTTGAGTTCCAGATGTTTCTACCTTTGACTTGCTAACAACTCGTCAAGCTTTAAGGCACGATTCAAGTTATTTCACACTAAATGTTTAAAAAAATCACCCTGTTTTATGTAACAATAAACCTTTTCTTGTTGTATCCATTGCATGTACAATACAAGCATATTTCAACTGCCTTCCTTTCTTGTGGCGTAGACTGAAGTTGCAGACAGTGCATTTAAAATCTAAGATAGGTTTTAAAGCACCAGTACAAATATCTTGGAGTTTGCGAGATATTCTGCTGTCTTCCAATTATCATATTGATAACATTCAGGCTGAAATTTTAAAAAAGCCAATATTTTTAAATCCATTTCTTAACTAGTTTAAGCTCACTCTAAAATGAAGAGAAAAAATGTTTTAAATCCTTGGTACCATTACATGATTTGTTATACATCTGTAACTGACGTAGTATGCTGGTGTGATGTTGTCTTCCTTGACTCCATTTAAATGACATCTCAATGACTGCTCATCCTGAATAAGTAATAAGATCAGAACTGAATAAAAATGAGTTAAACTGCTTAGTGGTTGTGAAGAAATACAATGAGTTCTGGTTGTAAATCTCCCTCTTGACCTGTGAGGGTGCTAAATAGCGAAAGGAGAAGTGTCTGGACGGGCTGGCCTAACAGTTTGTTTCCAAGGTCGGGAAGTCAGTCAGGAAGCGAGACTCTGTTGCAGGAACATATTGACCTTGTTGGTAAACAAGGTAGCAGCTGCAAACAATAGACGCAGCTGGAATCGTTTACCAGGGGGTTATGCGGGATAGCATAAAAGGGGCCAGAGCAACACTAATCTTTTCCTTCACTTGGTTTGAAATATGAGGAAGGACCGGGAGATTGTCCCTTGAAATAGAAAATAGTTTGTGAGTGTTTTGTGTGTTTAGTAACTGTCTGTGTCTTTTTGTAATCACCAGACAGATAAGCAAAAATCCAGAGCTGTTGCCTTGGGCCAGCACTAAACCGGATCATCACTGCAATTTTCACTCACTGTCTTTAATAAATTATCACCGACCATGAACACTACAGCATGCACCCGGTCTGGTGACTGTGTCTTGTATTTTTGTGAGGCGGATAAATTCTGTGTTATTATTTTGGTTGTGCCGAACCGTTGTGTAAATACCCTCCATGCTTTATGCATAGTTATGTATTGCAGGACGTTTATTGTTTTGGTCACCAGACTGGGAATTACAAAAACAAAGTTTTTCTAACTGGATTACAATTGCCTGCCTATGATTATTTCTGCACTGCATCACCATCACCTGTACACAATCAGCAGTGACTTTGCCACACGTGGTGTCAGAACATGGGAAATGGATTGCAACACACTAGCGGAGCCGCTGGAGGCATTGGATAGCAGACGGGACACAGAGGAGAGAATGAGAGAGGACCGCTACACTGCACTCATTGAAAAGGTAGGGCTGGCATTTTCTATAGCACCAGCCCCTACCGCTACACCAGTAATGTCGGCACCGAAGGTTCGGGCAATGAAGATGACGGCGGAGGATGACCCAGAGGCGTACCTGTTGCGTTGACAGGATGGCTACCACAGCGTCATGGCCATGGGAGCTCTGGGCAAGCCAGCTGAGAAACTGCCTGATCGAGGAGGCTCAGGCAGCCTACCAGGCTATGAGCGACCTCAATGCTGCCAGCTATGACCTGGTCAAACTGATCGTTTTCCGTCGCCTCAACATCAAGACAGAGACCCACCAGGCTCGGTTTAGGGAGTACCGAAGATCCACATGTGACCGCATGGTACACTGGCTGACCCCCGAGAGAAAAACCATCCCGCAACTGGGGGAAGCCCTGGTCGTGGAGCAATTCTGCAATGTGGGCGGCACCACAACCTCGACTCCTTGGAAACCATAATAAAACAGGCAGAGGATTATGAGGACTCCCTGGTTTCTGCCCGGGTTAGGATACTGTCGACTTCCGTCCTTCATAGCAGCCAACCCCTACCTCCCTCTCTAACACCACCTGCACCAGCATTCCTAGGACCCAGACCTCCTAGACCGCTGACTCCAATGGTCCCCCTTGCCTCCTCTTCATGGAGGCCAAGGTTGGCCCCCAGCTGGGGTAGAGGTGCTGCCCCTGCCCCATTGCCATACCCACAATGGGACAAATATCTAACCACTGTTCCCTCTGACCCCCAAACGTGTTTTAGGTGCAACCAACCGGGACAGGGGCAGGTCATGCCCCGCTGCCATGGAGTGTGACGTGGCTGCATGTAATCGAGCACCTGAGATAGGTAAGTGTGGGGAAAATGGTCGGGAGGGGCCTTGTATGATTGATGTAGTTTTAGGCAATGTGAAAACCCACGCATTAGTGGACACAGGATGTGAGCAAAACTTAATTAGGACAGCTCTCTTGGGCTGTGTGTTGTGGAAGCCACAAGGTAAGGTGGCCATCTCCTGTACCCATGGAGACAATGCAGGCATCCTTGGGCGGAGCGAGGCATACATCCTTGGGAGGAGCGAGGCAAGCATCCTTGGGCGGAGCGATGCAGGCATCCTTGGGCGGAGCGATGCAGGCACCCTTGGGCATTAGAGATGGAACCAGCAGGTATTCACCCTCTGCTGGTGGAGGTGGCAGAGGTAGAGGCAGCTCCTGCTGCTCTGCCCCTGGTGGTGAAAGCGCTGGAGATGGGAGAAGCGTGTAGTCTCCTGGCGACCAAGGTGGGAGCAGCGTGTAGTCTCTTGGTGACGAAGGTGGGAGCAGCGTGTAGTCTCCCCCTGTTGCAGGGGACTGGTGCGACTCTTCCTCGTTTGCTGGGTACTTGTGCAGCTCTCCCTATAATTCTGGGAAAGTGGTGCCTGTGTCCGTGCTGTGCTGTGCAGGGAATATAGTGCTCAGGGGGTAGTGCTGGCTCTGTGGCAGCAGGTCCTGGTTCTCTTCCCCACATGGTGGGGATGGAGGCAGATGCAGCTCCTACTCCTCTCCTCGTGAGGGTGGTGGTGAAACCAGCAGGTATTCTCCCTTTGCTGGTGGTGGAGGAACCAGCTGGCATTCTCCCTCTGCTGTTTGAGATGGGAACAGCAGGCACTTTTCCTCTGCTGTTCTCATCTTGGGCTGTGGACCTGTGGGCTTCCCTTTCTTGGGCTGCGGACGCTCGGCGTCCTATCTCTTGGGCTGTGGACGTTCGTGCTCCTCCCCTCAGGCTGTAGAGGCGAAACCAGCAGGCATTCTCCCTCTGCTGGTGGAGATGGTAGCAATGGCTCCCTCTGATGCCGGAGATGGCAGTGATGGCTCCTCTCCCTTTGGTGGTGGAGATGGCAGCAATGGCTTCTCTCCCTCTGGCACTGGAGACAGCGGGGTTTCTCCCTCTTGCGCTGGAGATGGCAGCAATGGCTCCTCCCCCTCTAGCACTGGAGATAGTTGGGCTTCTCCCTCTTGCACTGGAGATGACAGTGATGGCTCCTCTCCCTCTGGCGGGACCCCTCCCATATCTGCAGCCAAGTAATTGAGCACCATGGCTGCAATGTCTGGGAGGGAGGCTGGGTGGTGTTGCTGATCCCAGGTCTCCCAATGCTCCCCATCTCGGGCCCACAGCAGGTTAATCTCCTCTGGGAAGTCCCTTACCATCCACCCTTCAGGGCCCGTTAGCCAGTCCCAGATCACCCTGGATGTTTGCCCTCGAGTGAACGTGGTTTCTTCCACCAATGCTGAACGCTCGGGCTCCTCCCTCTCCTGCCATTGAGGGGGTTGGTCGGATGCTACATGCCCGACCTTGCCAACAGCAAAGAACCACTCCTCACCCTTTAGGCAGGTGAGGCAGACGTCCGACGTGGAAGAGACAGCGCAGGACCTGCGACCGGCCCTGCGCTGCTGCGCTGGCTGCTGCTGGTGTTGCTGTTGCTGCTGCTTCCTCCGGTCGCTTCTTCCCATTTTTTGTAATCCACACAATTATTTGTAATTTTTTTATTTTTTTTTTTATTTTTTTTTATTTTTTTCATTAATTTCACCCGCAGCATTATTCCAGCCTGACTCATGGAGGTGCTGTAATCCCACTTCTGGACACCAACTGTGAAAGGGATGGCTTTGCAAGGGTGACGTCAGACCAGAAACAGACTACAAAAAATAAATGGCGGGTGAAAACTCAGCCATGGCGCTCACTATTTTAATTAAATAATAATAAACACACAAAACAATCTAAACAATAACTAATAAACAACTGTCAAAAACACAGCTAACAAACACTCACCAACTAACACTCCCAACCACTCTCCTTTTATACAAGTGCCTGGACTAATTGATTAATTAACACCTCATTAGTCCAGGCACATTCCACACGTTCCTCACAAGAAGCTCATTTACCCACAGATCCACCCTGCAGACTCATTCATATCCACAAAAACACACAAAGACAGGCTGCACCCTGTCACAAGCTCCAAGAGTTTTGCTGTTTCCACCATGTAGCTGCAAAACTAAATCACTTAGAATTACCATCTGTACTAGTACAAAAAGGGGCCCTGCTAGGGTTCCAGTCTACTGGCTGGAACCCTGCCAGGCCAAGCTTATCCATGCCTTCCAAGGAGGCAAGCGGAGCAGCCTGTTTTAGTACGCTAGGACCTGAAACTGGGCGATCCCAGGAGAAACGTACTTCTGCCATGAAGTCTGGGAAAGCTGGGAACCTCTGAGGGCGAAGAGCCAGCACCTGTGTCCGGAAAACAGACCGGCCTGGTTCTGCCGCTGGCGTCCAGGGGACCTACAGGAAAGCTGCAGCACGTCCCATGAGTGCTGAGACTGAGCTGGACAACGGGGTGGTACTGGCTTCTGAGGCACTCTCGAAGCCAGGCTCTTCGAAGGGACTCACCACTTGCATTTCAGAGGAGAAAGAAGCTCTATTCCACAATGCAGGCGTATCCTCCTGCACTAGCTGAGGGAACCCTTCCCACCCCCTCTGCACTGCCTTGGGGGAGGGGGGGGTACGGCAATTGGGGCTGCAGCGGGGCCTGGACAGGGGCCTGGACCTTGAAGTCAATAATGTGCTTCATCTACTTAAAGCCCTTCACCCATTTCTCTTGCGGCGATGGGGAGCGACTGTGTTGAAATTCCTCACAGATACTACATGCCATGTCCCACTTGAGGACCAAGGTGGCATACTGAACGCCCAAGCACTGCGTGCAGAGGGTATGCTTGTCCTCTTGCGGGATGCTGGCGTTGCAGGCCATACAGGGATGGAACCCCGATTTTCCCGACATGGGCCTGACATTGTACATTTGCACTACAACACTGCTCGCACTGCTTTGAAGCACTGGTTAAGTGCTAACGTAGTGTGCACACTCACTAGTGTTGCAGCAAGGGTATTAACACTGCGCACCATGCATAGAGTACCGTGGGCACCTTGTGCACCGCGTACCATGCAGTTCTGTATGTGCACTAGTGTAGAACCAATCTACGTGTGCACTGTGCACTGTGTATACCGCGTGCACCATGTATGCTGAGCCCCGTGCACACCAAGTATCCTGGTACTGGGTACCGTGCAGCACCATGAGTTGTATGGTAGGTTGAGGCAGTATTACCGCACTAGCGTGATAGAGGTACCGAGCACCACACACTGAGTACTGAGTGCACCAAGTGCACCGCGTACCATGCAGCGCTATTGTGCACTACCGCTGAGGAGCTGGGCCCCGTGTGTCGCTTGCACTGAGCACCTGCGCACCGAGATGTAATATTACGGGCTATGCATGCACCGCGGTACCGCAGCACCGGATTGCCTAACCGCGTGGGCAACACACACCTGGTCAGCGTGTAACGTGTACCAGGGGGGGGATGCAGGGCCGAAGCCGCTGTGGACGAGTTTAACCCTTTGCAGTCCATTTATTCTGCGGTTGTCAGGCTGGTCTGGTCCAATTAATTTTTGTGAACAAAATTAAATTTCAGACCATGTGCTGTTCAAATTGAAATAAAGTGACTTTGTTTGCTTAAAAAAATGAAACAAAATTTGAGTTTTTGCTTTAAATGTCACAAAATTTGAGTTTTTGCTTTATTATATTACCTTTAGAATAATCAGACAGGTACAAAACTTTTTACAAATCAATTACACACTACTACAAACAAAAAAAAAAAAAAAACTAAAAACTATTTTTCATCAATGTTATAACTATTTACACCAGGCAGGGTTTTCAAACAAAAAAGGCATTTAGTGACAGAAATTATCTGTATGTGTCCATGGTATGGTATCTTTCAAAACAGTCACCTGGGTGTAACCGTGGCTGCCTTGAGCATGTTTTGCAGAAGCATGTAGTCTCTCTCCTCCATTTTGTTTTTCTGTCACTGCACACTGCACAGTCTTTGGTGATCTTTGATTCATTTGATGAAAATGGCATGTCAGGTCTCAACATGTAGTCTGTTGTTGGGCTACCAAAGTAAGGAACAATAGCAGAGACATAACCAGTTTCACAGTCAGCTAAAACAAACACACGCATCCCCCACTTGGTAGGCTTCTGAGGATTGTAGCACTTGAAGATAATCCTTCCTTTAAAGCCAACGGTGCTAGCATCAATGCAAATGTCTCTACCTGGGATAAATAGCTCACAGCATTTTGTGTCTATGTAGCTGACCACATTCCTGACCTTTTGTCCTCTGCTAACAAAAGCAGCCTGAGGCACCTGGGTGGGGGGAGGGCAAAGGTGTAGCATCCAAAAGATCTGCAAGAAACGTGATCTCTTGAATACATCTTTGAAAAACTGCATTCTGTCGGCCCATTCCTCTGAGAAATATTCTTTTATGTCCATTTTTACATTCAGTCCCATATTCAGCAGAACACCAAAAAATGCCTTCATCTCTGGTAACGTAACAGGTTTCCAGGAGTTCCAAATAGAATTATGATGCAGCGGTCCTGTTAGTTTTACACTCGCATATCTATTGGTTTCATCTACAAATTCAGTAAACAAAGCGTTCGTCAAAAAAAGGTGAAAAAACTCCAGTGCAGTTCTCAAAGTAGTACTCCCTTGATATCCCCTATTTACCATAGTAAATTGGAGTTTTGTGAAAGCAGCTGCACTTACGCGTCTCCATTTGCCCTCCGGCTGCGCGTCTGGTTCGTGGTCGCTTTCCTCAGAGTCCTCATTAAGAGAAATATTTACTTCCTCGTCACTAGATTTATCAAAATCATCATCATCATCCAAACTGCTTTCGTCTGTACTTTCTGCCTCATCCATCATCTGTGCAAGTTCTTCAGGCTGCCTTGACTTTCTTTATCTTCTCTGCGCCATTCTTACTCTGTGCGTCTCAGTCTCCATCTGTTCAATTCGGCATTGCTCAGCCTGTACATGGTCTATTCGGCTGTCTCCACTTTCCTTCCGATCAGAGACGATTAGGGAACGCCTCGCCTTGGCTTTTTCCAGCTTAAACGCAACACATACTGTATTATATCATGGTTTTCGGCAATGCCGGACAGAGTCCAACAATGGACCGGAAAGGGATTTTCGCGATGTCGGAATTGTCAGGAAGAATAGATAATCATTCGTGGATGACTGCACAGGCAGTCACTCACATATGACAGATATAAAGAGTGGCCTACCACGCAAGTGGGGAGGCCGCTGAAAGACAGATAGGCAAATAGGCTCAGTCTTTTTTAAGTCGTTGATTCCGGGAAACCGGCAAACCAGCAAACCGGCTTTCAGCATGAATGCAAGGGAAATACAACCAACTCATATCGACTTGAGAAGCTCTATTCGATCAACACACTCAGCTCAACACAGAGGTCTTACCGTACCGTCTTGAGAGGGAAAAAGAGGAAGAGCTTCCTTTGGGTGACGGTTTTATTCCCTCGGTGGATGGGACCGAGTGCATCATCCCAGAAAGGGGCCTTTTGGCAGCTCTGGTATAGAGAGCTCAGCAATACCTACCCGAAGCCAGGAATATCCATACCTAGTGTAGTGGTGGTCATCTTTGAATTGAAAAG
This sequence comes from Polyodon spathula, assembly GCF_017654505.1. NCBI lineage: Eukaryota > Metazoa > Chordata > Actinopteri > Acipenseriformes > Polyodontidae > Polyodon > Polyodon spathula. Next base: position 13,294,366 of record NC_054535.1, on the reverse strand, counting down.
AAACAGAAATATGTTTTTTTTTAAGATCTGTATATTTGTTATGAAAGATACATACAGCACAGTGATTTTTATTAACTCAAGCATTTTTTGCATTTTAAATGAAGGTGAACAAAATTCTAAAAATAGGAAATCAGAGAAACCATACAAGTCTACATAATTGCTAAAAGCACCTGACTGTAGGTACAAAATGTCCCACTATTTCCCAACACCCATGTAAAAAAAGAACCCTTTTAAAGGAAGAGCAAACACTTGTTGCTTTTATGGGAATCCTCCTAATACTTGGAGATCCCAATGCGAAGGAAAGAAAGAATTGTAAGACCAACAATAGTGTTATGGAAGACGTTCCAGTATTGCTGACTAAATTTAATTTAGGAATATATCCAAAGCTATAAACTTGTGTGACTTCCTAAGAACTATTCAACTTCTACATGTTATGCTGTTTTAGTTTGCTGAGTGTGTTTCTCAACCTTTTAGGGATGAGCGATTATCTTTCTTGTGTCTTCGGTGAATGGCATGGAGAAGACAGACTCTGTTGTAAGACCATATTGACATGAAAGGTAAACGAGGGGCAGCTACAAGTAACAAAGCAGCTGCAACCGTTTACCTAGATACAATGCGGGATTACATATAGGGGCCAGGGTAAAGCTGATCTTTCCTTCGTTTGGGTAACGTGAGGAAAGAAGGACAGAGAGGAGCTCTCGGAGTGTATTTAGTAAATGCAACACACACACAAATAAGGCATACTCTCAGTAACAGCAAAATACAGTGTGATAACGCTCAACAAATACCTACCCGAAGGCAGACATATCCATACCTAGTGTAGTTGGTGGTCATCTTTGAATTGAAAAGAAACAGAAATATGTTTTTTTTAAGATCTGTATATTTGTTATGAAAGATACATACAGCACAGTGATTTTTATTAACTCAAGCATTTTTTGCATTTTAAATGAAGGTGAACAAAATTCTAAAAATAGGAAATCAGAGAAACCATACAAGTCTACATAATTGCTAAAAGCACCTGACTGTAGGTACAAAATGTCCCACTATTTCCCAACACCCATGTAAAAAAAGAACCCTTTTAAAGGAAGAGCAAACACTTGTTGCTTTTATGGGAATCCTCCTAATACTTGGAGATCCCAATGCGAAGGAAAGAAAGAATTGTAAGACCAACAATAGTGTTATGGAAGACGTTCCAGTATTGCTGACTAAATTTAATTTAGGAATATATAGCTATAAATTGGGGCCAGGGTAACTGCTGATCTTATGCTCTTTTAGTTTGGGTTAAACTGCCTGTGACAGGAGAGAAGTACTGAGTGAGGAGCTTCCAGAGTGTGTGTGTTGTGTGTTTGTTTCTGTCAGCCTGAGACTCATTGTGTCACGACGTAGCAGAGCAAGTGTGTGTGTGTGTTTGGACCCAGGACTATTTTTTTTTTTAGCTCTGGCATATGATAAACACCAATGGGGAATAAAGAGGAGATCAGCCCCTTGGGAGGCAGTGTGGTCCAATATCCAGGGGCTTGTAACTAGAAGGTCATTGGTTCAATGACCCAACTGCCTGAAACAAAAAATAAAATGAACAGTTTTTAGAGTTTCAATAAATTTAATGGTTATAATCATTTAGTGATTAAACCATGATTTTAAATTCACCATTTATTTCTTCAGCTGAAATGCACTTTTAAAAAATAATTATACAGACATAGTGAATCTTCAATTAAAAAATAAAGTTTTCCATTTGTTATTTTACTGAAAACATGTCCTAATGAAGATGGATGCCATTATGTGGCAGAGAATCAATTAATTTATTTAGAAAAACACAATAAAAAATGATGTTTTTAGATCCATTATGAGCTCACCAAAAATAGGAGCAATGGCGCATGCTAATAAAATCTGGTATTTTTGCATGAATCTAAACTCTTCATATATACAGTGCCTTGCAAAAGTATTCAGACCCTCTCACAGTTTTCACATTTTGTTGCTTTATAGCTATAGTCATGACACTTTCATTGTCTTTAGTTTTCCAAGTAGCTGTTGAAATAAATTAATTTATTTAGAAAAACACAATAAAAAATGATAATTCACCAAAAATAGGAGCAATGGATATTTCTGGTTTTGCATCTAAATTAATATTTTGTTGCTTTAATGCTTGCAGTCATGACACATTTGAAGTAGGTAGATTAATATGTGTTATATACACAACCTACTCCACACATTCAAAGCAAAAACAAAAATAAGAAGTAAATAGATAATTAATATGAAATACAAATGGAAAAATCATCATTGCATAAGTATTCAAACCCTTTGCTGAGGCAAACCTAAATTAATTCAGGTGCACAAAATAACCTTAATGAGCCACACAATTAGTTGAATGGCCTCTGTCTGTGTGCAATATTAGAGGTTCTCATGATTTCAACATAAAAACACCTGTCTCTGTGAGGTTCCTTGGTCAGGTAGTGAATTTCAAACAAAGACTCAACCATGAAGACCAAGGAGCTTTCAAAGCAAGTCAGGGTCAATGAAGTAATTGAAAAGCACAGATCAGGAGAAGGGTACAAAAAATATCAAAAGTCTCTGAATATCCCTGTGATCACAGTCTACTCAATCATCAAGAAATGAAAGGTGCATTGTACCACCCAGACACGCCATCTCAGGCCATCTCTCCGTACCAAGCACCTGGGCAAGGAAAAAAACGGTGCGGGATGCCGCTGTGAGGGCAACGAGAACTTTGAAAGAGCTACAGTGTTCAATCGCTGAGATGGGAGAAAATGTGCATCAGTCAACAATATTCAGAACACTTCACAAAAGTAAATTGTATGGCAAGGTGGCAAGAAGGAAGCTATTACTAAAAATAAGCCATCTCAAAGCCTTCATGGAGTCTGCAACAAAGCACCTGAGTGATCCTGCAAAATTGTGACAAAAGGTGTTGTGGTCAGACGAGACCAGATTGGAACTTTTTGGTCAATGCCAAGCATTATGTTTGTGGCAGACCCAACACAGCACACCTCCCAGTCAACACTATCCCTACAATCAAGCAAGGTGGTGGCAGCATCATGCTATGGGGATGCTTCTCCTCAGCAGGGACTGGAAAACTTGTTAGAATTGAAGGAAAAATTGATGGAGCAAAGTACAGGCAAATACTAGAGGAAAACCTGTTTCAGTCTGCTAAAGGGGTGAAAATTCACCTTTCAGCAGGACAATGATCCATAGCACAAGGCCAAAGCTACATTGGAATGGCTCAACACTAGAACCACCATGCGGGTCATCGTGACCCATTCTGCATTTAAAATGTTAATTACTCTTCCATTGTAAGTAATATGTGTATGTCCTATTTTGACTTTTCCTAAATATATGAATTAAATATCCTGACTGCGTTTGATAGCCAGAATAACTCAAAAATTATAAAGTTATAAACAGTTCTACCTAGAACCGCCACGCGGGTCAATGTGACCCATGCATTACAATACATGTCTTTTTTTTAAATATAACGTAAGATATTCTGTTATTTTTGTGAATGTAGCAAACAAGACACGCCCCCACCTAGCACACGTGTTTTTATTTTTTTCAAGCCTTTTTTTGTAGACTGACTACAAGACAAAGATTGCTAGGATAGTGGATTTGTCAAGATGCCAACTCAGTGCAAGCCTAGTTGCTTATTTTTCAATGTACCTGGGAGACAACAATTCTTAGTTTTGTTCCACAAATGCAACTGGGAATATATTAGAAGGAAATATTTAATCTTGGAAGTAGTCATTTTGATTGGAATACGACAAGCTGCACTGAGATGCATACAGCAAACTGAAGTGATAGGTAGGATAACAATATGTGCCTAATATGAAACGTATTTTCTATATTCTTTTTTTAATATTACTTTTAGAAAAAAAAAATCAGTTTTGAGGATTTGTATGTACCAGTTTACACGTGTTTAACGTGTTCAATGGAACTACGTCTGTGTTTACAGCACAACAATGATTTCAGTTTTATAGTTTTTTTTGTACATATACCCATTTACACCTGTACACAGGTATATGTACATAAACTTTCTTTGGAAATGTGCATTTTATTATATTTTTTCACCATTTGTAGTCGTGCTGTATATGCGCCCATTATAAAAATAAATCATTTTATGTTTAATTTCCCATTGAAATATGGTGTTTCTGCAATGCAAATGTTCATGAATACAACTTTTCAGTTGTATGCGATAATATGTCTTTCATTTTCATAACAAAGCAATTTAAAAATGCATGGAATGACCCGTGTGGTGGTTCTAGGTAGTTTGAAAATCCTGCGGTTTCAGTGTTAAGAATAAGAAAGCGAATGTCCTTGAGACCTGGTGAGTGGCCCAGAACCACAACTTGGATACTTTTTACACTTTCTCAACTTTTGACGAGAGTGATTCACCAGGGGTTCGTTTGAACTCTCGAGAATTCGTTTAGACGGTTCTTCTTACCTGTGTTTAACGTGGGCATCACATGTTTCAACCATCTCTGAATGGGTTTTTCTGAACGCCAACATTAACGACGGTGCCACCAAGGTGGTTTTTATAACTCAACCTTGAGACTTCAACACCGTTTTTTTTTTTTTTTGTTCCTGGGTAGTAAGTGTTATTTCCTAATTGCTTATGCCTCAAAAGTATAGAAAATGACTATTATTCCCCACAAACTTTGCTTTTGTGACCAGGACAGGTAAATTTCAAAATATCACTATTTCCAATGAGAAAATGGGCGAATTTGTGTCTTTTCGTTCACATAAAGTCAGAACAAAACAACATATGAATCCAAATTAACATGTATTTATACTAAAGTAATACAAAAATGACTACAAAAGATTTAGAAGTGAGTAGTTTTTCAAGATTTATGATTATACTGTAAATTTACAGTATAATCGTAAATCTCGAAAAACTACTCACTTCTAAATCTTTTATTATATTCCTATACTTTTGAGGCATAAGCAATTAGGAAATAACACTTACTACCCAAGAACAAGAATTGTGTTACATAGTGATATTTATGCAATAAACATATTTCAGTTTTTTTAGTTTGACTTACATTTACTGTAAATTATCTTACCCTTAGAAGTCTTTAGTTTGAGCAGTCAGTTTTGGAATAAAATATTAAGTTAAAAAAAATGTGTATGCATCATTTTGTAATTTCACAAAATGGGACACTATAGGAAGGATCTGAATACTTTTGCAAGACACTGTATGTTGTGGAAAGGTGTGGGAAAACACAAGGCAGACACAAAGCTTAAATATGCGCCCAGATTTATTATTCCACACTCAGTTGGCAGGTGTTTCTGTAACAGTTTGGTGGCACTCTAACAGCAATGGTATTGTGCCCGACTACATAAATCACACACGCAGGTGTGTAAACCAAAAAACAAATAAGTAAAAGGCGAAAGGAAAAAGGAAAACAAAACACTTCAAGGCAAAACTACAAAATAAAGTGTGAGGGTTTTAACTGCGGCTCGTTGCTCCAGAGAAACAGGCACTGATCAATATCCTCTCTTGTGCACTGTGAGACGACTCAGTCCCACTAAGCTAACTATCTAAGATAGTGAAAAGAATAAAAACGATGAATGGCTTGCTTGCACCACTGGGTCTGTGTGTGTGTCTCACGCTGGAGTTGCCGGACTGTCTCCTCCACTCGCTACTCCAGAGTTTCCAATTTCATTTCATGGTATCAGGATTCCACCGTGAAGTCACGCTCCACTATACTTTGTGTATAAGCCAGAGAGGATATAAAACATTGCCTTTTTGTTTAGTCATTCACCCCGTATAGTCCCACCCCCTAGCTAATGACAGAGCGTCAGCCGATTCCTTCACAACTGACTCATGTCAATTAGACATTGCCTGACAGCGAGGGAATATACGGGGTGTCTGAACCCCCTACAAGCTCATGCATGCGCCTGACAGCCAGTCCAGATCCCTCCCCTCTCATATATATATATATATATATATATATATCTCAAGAGCCAATTAAATTGCATGAAAGTCATCATAAGGCTTCTATATTCACAGTGTTTTAAAAGTCAAAGCACAGTATCTGCAGACATGTTTTGCACTGTTTGGGGCTCATCAGTGCAGCTTAAATGTACTTTGACTAGTGAAAAGCACAGGAGAGTAAGTAATATTGATTGGCTCTTGTAATAAATCCCAACTACCCGTAATTCTAGTTATTCCTTTCTCTCACCTTCACTTAAAAGCTACTTGTGTATGTAAATCTACACAAATAGCTTCTCAGTGATTTTATAGGCTATAGTTTTCTGACACCAGCCCAAATAAATAACCATGCAGCACCTTGTCCCCGATCCATATTATATTCAACCTTAGCAGGACAGGGTGGTGATTGTAGTGTTTTTTTTTCAAAAATCTAACTTCTTTCAATTTTTTTTTCACCGCAAATAGTTCTTTTTTTTTTTTTTTGCAGCGATTATGCTCACATGTGAAAGTAGTATTCCATTCCATAGGTTCGATTTTTTTACCCTAGAAAACACAGTGAATAAACAGTATAGTGAGAATGGCCCTCAAAGGTTAGTTTTAAATTACATATCTGTTGTTCATGGAATCATAAAAGTTAAAGGCTGCTTTGCCGAAAAGTCATTTCATTTGATTGATGGCTGTCTAGTTTTATTTGATCTTTTTTTGCATCAGGGGGATTTTATTTCTGCCAGTCAATTTATTTTCAGAAATGGTTTTAAATCATCAGGTGTAATAAGTGTGGTTTCTTCAAATGAAAATACATCAATTTTAATGTATGAGGAACTCCATGAACTTTTGCTGAATGGGTGACAAAGCCAGGCTATTGATGCTGACTATCCCCCCCCCCCCGTGCAGTTTATTAGTTTGTATTATGATTTATTTATTGTATTTATGTATTTTTAAATGATGGCATAGCTGTGCGTTTGTTTTGTTATTTTTATTTAAATGTGTTCTGGAAGAGGTGAGGTCGGCAGTTCTTCCTCTGCCAGTAGTGATTAAAAATCTTGTGTAGAAGGTGGCCATCTCCTGAATTAAGTGATGAATTTGTTGCTAATCAGGAGATGGTCACCTGCATAAAAGCTTGCAGCGCTCTGCAGTCTGGGTGGGTGTTCTAGGAAGGAGGAACAAGAGCAAGGTAAACTGAAAAGAAAATGAAACTAAAAGAATTCTGTGTCAGGAAAGGCTACTGTCCAGCCTGACCAATCTGTGTGCTTTGGGTTTGAGATTTTGTTTTGTATAACTGTTTTATTTTCACTCTGTGAGCAAGTGTGTTTTTTTTTACTTTTATTTTTCTTTAAATAAACGGCACAAGCGCTATGGCAATGCAGTACTTGCCTGTTTGTTTTCCTTCATGCATTCTGGCCTGATGTCACCACTACAGCCATCCCTGTCACAGACGGCTAACATGATCTGGAGCTGTCACTTAAGGCCAGCACCAAACCTAGACAACACTGTAAAACTGTTCAAGAATAAATTGTATTTCACCACTCGCACTTTAGCAATTACTCTGGACTTGTGATCGTATGTGTGTCTTGTGTGTGTTTAAAACTGCGTTTATTGTTTCAGGACGGAACCACAGGGATTTAACTGAGCAAAGTTTTGTTTGTCATTCCCTTGAACACTGCATCACCTCTACAGCTGTGCACTACAAACCACTTCGCCACACCATTGTAAGAGTTACACTTTCAAACATTTGTTATGGTCAGTGTTGATGCTAAAGCTGTGTTTTTTTGGCAAGACTGAATGTTTAAAAATGAATTACTTCCATTTGAAAATGTGATGCCTGATCTTGTACATTCTGTATTTCCTCTGTGAATGGCAGGATAGAATTGTCAGGCTGTACAGTTTTAGTTTCCATGGTAGCTACAACTACTGAAAGCACACCAATTGAAGACAGAATATCAAAAATCAAAATTTGAAAAGTTAATTTAAAACCTGGAGAATAGTGTCCTTTGTATATCAAAAATAGAAAAGAGTTGGTTGGAATCTTTACTGAGTTTTATATTTTTGTAATGGAATAGAAATGACTTTTTCCCAGGAACATGAAAATAACTGTATACAGAGAGAATTACATGATTAAAATGACAAAACAATTGTGTAAGCCGCAATTCCAAATCCAATTAATATGAGTTAGATATGTTACATTTAGAAGAAGGAAAGTGTACCTAAAATCCTGATTTGTTTAAAATGTTTAATCTAAATATATGCTTTAATTACACAGTGGCAGGGCGGTAGGAAAGCCCTGCTGTTTAAATGTATTGTTTATTTATTTTTAGAATGGGGTCTTCCCCTCCTCCCATGTGTTATTTTGTATTTGTTTATTATGATTTATTTATTGTAAATATGACATTGTAACCGTGTTTGATTTGTTATTGTTTTGTTTTTATTTAGATGTGTTCTGACAGAGGAGAAATTGGCAGACCGTCCTCTGCCAGTTGCTAATTTTAAAACTTGTGCAGACTGTGGCCGAGGGGTAGAGCATTGATAGTTAACCCATCTCCCATAGTAAATAAAAGCCTGCTCTGTGAGCAGTGTTTTTATTTGAAGCTTTTATTTATTTTTGTCTTTCATAAACGGCACACAGTGCGTCCTTTTGCTGTGCAGTACCTTGCGTGTGTTTTGCTTCCTGTATCTGGCCTGACGTCAGCACACGTCCATCCTGTCACATGTGATGTCCAGTGTGGGATCATCAGTGTCTCCTGGATGCAGGCCGGAAAGGGTACTGCAGTTTTTTCTGAGGTTTTTTTTATTATAACTTTTTGGAGTGGATGTCTGCCTAACCTACTTGAGGGTTCTGCTTTACCTGGGGTTGCTGCCTGCTCCACTTCGCCTGGGGTCGTCCCCAGCTCTGCTTCACCTGGGGTCGCTGCCATTCCTGCTAGGCAGCAGGAAGTACTGTGGCTGGAGCCCCATAGAGGGGAGCTGCCGGCCACAAAGAAGGGGGGGAGAGGAAAGGAGACCAGCTCCGCCAGCAACACATTCGCGGCAGGAAGTACTGTGGTCAGAGCCCCGCAAAGGGAAGCTTCTGGCCATGAAGAATGGGGGGAGGTCAGGAGACCAGCTCCCCTAGCCGCACTTTCGCAGCAGGAGAAACGGTAGCCGGCAACCTGGAAGAGGGAGCTGCTGGCCACAGAGAAGGGGGGGAAGGTCGGGAGACCCACTCCCCCCGCAGCATTTTCACTGCTGGATTGTGTGTGGCAGGAGCCCCAGAAGAGGGAGCAGCCAGCCACGAAGAAGTGGGGGTTGAAGGACCTCCCACCATGGCCACCCCCATGGACACCTTCCCGTCTTCTGGGACTTTGGGACTAAGAGGGGCGGTGGCCGTTGCTTAAATGTGTTGTTTATTTATTTTTAGAACAGGGTCTCCCCCTCAGCCCCTGTGTTATTTTGTATTTGTTTATTATGATTTATTTATTGTAAATATGACAGTGTAGCCATGATTGTTTTGTTATTGTTTTGTTTTTATTTGGATGCATACTGGCAGAGGCAAGATTGGCAGCCCGTCTTCTGCCAGTTGCTAATTTTAAAACTTGTGCAGACTGTGGCCGAGGGGGTAATGAGAAGATTGATAGTTAACTTCTCGGCCATAGTAAATAAAAGCCTGCCGTTCTCTACACTCTGGGTGGGAGTTCAGAGGAGGAACAGAGGAGCTTGAACACGAGAATCTAAACTAAACTTACCTTGTAGGATCAGTGAAGGTGATTGCGAAGCCTGACCTGGATGATATTTATTGTTTTGTCTTCGAGACTTTGTTTTTGTTTACCTGTTTCATTTGCTCTGTGAGCAGTGTTTTGTTTGAACCTTTTATTTATGTTTGTCTTTAATAAACACCACATGGGGCACATCTTTTTGTCCTGCAGTACCTTGCTTGTGTTTTGCTTCCTGCATCTGGCCTGACGTCACCACACGTCTATCCTGTCACATGCACGTTGAGATATTTAATGCATTAAGATATTATGTCAAGTTTAAGAAAACTTTGTGTTGAGCAGGTGTTTGCAGTTTAAACATTATGATTAATGATACATTACAGAATGCAGTCAATTGTGAAGTCTGTCGTATTCACTGGTGATAGAAATGTGGATCTCTAGTGGTTGTTGAAACTGACATCTTGTCAAGCAATGTTTTAAGGAAATAAATGCCTTTGTGAACTGGTTCCCCATAAATGCCTTCTCCAGGTTCTCAGTAGCTATGTTTTCCCACCCAGAGTAGAACCTTATTTTTGTTGAGTTGTAGTACTAAGCTGTATTTACAAATGCGCATTCCAAGCGTGGAACAACTGGTGGATGTCGGTCAGTGCCAGTTTGGACACGATTAGATAAGTACAACTGGAACAATTCTGAAATATAATTCCAAAATCTTATCATTGTAAACACACTTTTTTATGCAATGCACTTTTAATTCACAATGGGGTGCTTAGGATGCAAGATATTTGAAATATTAGCATAACTCCTCCCAAATGACCTTAACATGACACCCACTGGCGTGCCATATAAAAGTTTGTTGGAAACCCATGTCAAACGAATAAAGGTCGGGGTCAAGTGGAAATTTTTCTGGACTGATAGTGTGTTGTCGTGGCATGCTACCTACTGGCTATTTTTGTTGTAAATATAGCCAGTGTATTTAAAGAGGGGTTGGAAGAAATGACTGCAATAACACAGGACAACTTTTTATTTTTATATTAATAATAATAATATCTTTATATCTAGCACTGTTCATAGTGGACCACCATCACAAAGCACTTTACAGAGGTAGGCTGTGAACTGCACATTATATCCAGAGTCACTTACAGTAGGACATTGATTTAACATCTCATCCGTAGAATGGAGCACAAGGAGGTTAAGTGACTTGCTCAGGGTCACACAGTGAGTCACTCAAAAGCAGAGGTGGGATTTGAACTGGTGACCTTCTGGTTACAAGAACTGGACTTTGACCACTGAACCACACTGCCTACTAAGATTTGTTCTACATAAAAGTGGTATTTCCCAATAATAAAATATGTTTATGTATACAGTACATGTAATCATTTGATTCACTGTTACAGAGTTCTTCAATTTCCTTGATGTTGATCTCTTGATCTCTTCAGTTTCAATGTTGTAATATTCTGAAGAAAAAAAAAAAGAAATCAGAAAAGCAAGTGTCTGAGGCAAGGAGAACGTCCTTATCCCTCTCTGTGAGAGTAATGTGAGTCATGGGTACATAAAGTGCCTGAGAAATGTATTGTATCTACAAGTGATGTGCAAAGAGAAACAAGGGTGTGTGGTATTACATGAAGAAGTGATTATTTGTGAAGGTCTTGTAAATTATCCTGAATGGTTTGGGCCACATTACTTTAGTCCAACTCTCTCTCTAGAAATCACAATAAAGATCTATATAGATAAGAACTTCCATAAGTTTACAAGCAGTCATGCTCATACAATTTCAGAGATAAAAAATTCCTCTCACATAACACGGAATTCTATTCCTGTCAATAAAGCAGAATACTCAGATTATCTGACCACTGTTTCTAATGAATTCTAATAAAAGCCCAGTAATAGACTTCTCCGAGCTTCATATGTGATTGAATTTCATTGTAATGTCATGATTTACTTCATTTAGATTTTAAATGGTTTGCTATAAGGACAGTTAGATCATCATAGAAAACAAACATATTCACTGGATTTAGTATGTTGGATATAGAATAAGGGAAACTGAAAAAATAGTCTTATCAAATGTGGCTTTTCGTTGTAGAAGATGATGTGTGCTCTGAAGGGTGTTGCAGGATGATGTATGCATTTATCTTTATGAGTGATGATAATATCCATAAGTCACAATAAATGGAGGCTCAAATGAGATAATATTTTCATCTTTTCTATGTGGGTGGATGTGTTTATCCCTGCAAGCACATTGCAAGACTCAACTGCAACTTTTGCTGTCTTTACTATTAGGTTAGCACATATTATCCTGCTTTACAATTGCATTTATGCCACAAAATATAATAAATACGTAATAACTAATATAATAAAATATACTGATATGTTTTATGTTTATTAGTGTTCATTGTGTCCCACAAAGAAGAATCTAAAATAAAAAGACAAAACACTGATTAAACAAACAAGAAAAGAAAACGTACAAAAAAATCCTTTTTTGTGTAGAAATGGTTTAGTCCAGGTTCAAAGCGGTGTAGGTACATAACGTTAGGTTACTTACCATAACCCTGGTTCCCTGAAAGAGAAGCCGACCACACAACATACAAGGGATATGCCTGCCACAGGTAGGTATTCACTGAACATTTTACGTCAGAGCTGCTGATAGACCCCTCCGTAGGGTGACGTCCTCAGTCCCACCTACAGAGGGATTAAGCAGTCAACCTGCGGAGACCATTTTCTCTTTTGCGTCGAACCTGTGAAGGCGACTGATGAGACCTCGCTTGTTGGTGGTGGTCTTCTCTTTCAGGGAACTAGGGTTACGGTAAGTAACCTGGTGTTCCCTTTCAATTTGAAGACGACCACCAAAGTACTAATGGGAAAGTATACCAGAGCAGTCACGAGGGAGAAGGAACAACAGCAGATGAGTGATGAATCAGGACCGCATAACCCAACGGTTAGTGGTGCGAGCTTGCAACCTCAAGGACCCTCGTGCATAATGAAGGCAGGGAAGGATCTACCACATTAAGGTGGTAGAACCTGGATAAAGTACAAATATCGACAGTGAGGCCCCTCTGAAGAGGGCCCAAGATGTAGTCAACCCTCTGGTAGAGTGAACGGCTACCCGCCCAGGTGGGGGCAAGCTGGCATTGTCATATGAAGTCGAGACTGTGTCCACAATCCAGTGTGACAGTCGCTGCTTCTAGAGGGCCTGTCCTAGGGTCCGTATACTGTGACAGAGAAAGAGCTGTTCAGAATGAGGCGGAGCTCTTGTCCTATCCACGTACCACCTCAATGCCTGCACCGGGCAGAGTGAGTTCAATCTCCTATCCTCTTCTGAAGAAAACGGAGGTGGATGGAAAGACTCCAGTTCTAGACTGGTTCATGTGGAAGGCTGTGATCACCTTAGGGAGGAAAGCAAGGTTTGTACGAAATTAGATCTTGCTGTCATCATTCCAAATACGCATACAGAAGCTGTGCACCCACAGCGCCTGTAGCTCACTGACCCGCTTTGTGGAGGTGATAGCCAAGAGGAAGGCTGTCTTCATAGACAGATACTTCAAGTCTATTCGGGGAAAATGTCCCTCCATGAAGGGCATAAATGCCAAGCACACTTGAGAAAACGAGTACAGATACAGAATCGGCGGGGGGATGGTATGCAGAAATGGCTAGTGCCTTCTCTAACCGGACTTTTCTAGGAAAGCCTGTAGCAATAGTATTGGCAGAAAGCATAAAGGAGCATAGTTAGCCATTCGTGGGCTATGGTGAAAACACAGAGTGGACCGAATAAGCAGTGGAGAGAGTACCACAGGGGGCAGTGTCATCTTCACTGAGGCGAAGAGATCAACCTGCACCTTCCCGAGAGAGAGAGAGAGAGAGAGAGAGAGAGAGAGAGAGAGAGAGAGAGAGAGAGAGAGAGAGAGAGAGAGAGAGAGACCAGTTTCTCACTCCGGGAAGATGCATTGTCTGACTGCCGACAGTGTCTGTCATGCTTTGGATGCAAGTGGAACGCATTGAGCCACGCTTGCAGCGGGCACATGCAAAGTGAGCTGTAGGGACTGGGACTGTTCGGATTAGAGTGCGTGCCTGGGGAGATTGACAATGGCGCCAAGTGGTGCCAGAACACGGGGAGGGACTAGTGCGGCCACTGAGACACTTTGCGTTCTCATGGGAGCTCTGCAGAATCTACTCCACTGCTGACCCAAAGGTATGCCCCAGTGACATTGGTGCATCTAACAGTGCCGCCTTATCCGCATTGGGGACCCTCACCTGTGACAGCCATAGCTGCCTGTGGGCACAACCAGGCTGGAGCAGCATGTGTGAAAGGAGGTATAACTCCGAAATTGGTACATTTTCTTTGCACACAGTACAGTAGCTACGTTTTATTTGTATCCTGAGATTAGTTTAAATCGTCTGATTTAGCGTCCTCCTACATACGAAGCTACAGAGCCATAAGGTTTCAAAATTTATGACGTCACAGAAACACTAGGTGGAATTATTCTCCTGTAACTCACTGAAGCCCATCTATGTTTATATATATATATATATATATATATATATATATATATATATATATATATATATATATATATATATATATATATATAATTTTTTTTTTTCCAAGCAATTTACAAAATGTTCACCAGCCTTTATCTTTGGAATTTGCAGAGGAATGGTAAATGTCAAAGCTCATTTGACTGCTCTTCCATTTAAATGTGTAATTGACTGAAGGTTATTCTTCAGAAGGCTGAATTAGATCCAAGGAGGTTGGTGTATCATTGTAAATCATCACCAGCTGGTGAATCGATAAAGCTAAATGCCAGTGGGATTTAAAAAAATAAAACCTTTTTTAAAACCCTGGGGGTGGGGTCCAATAGAACATAACTATCATAATGTGAAGAGTCTGGTTTTCTGAGAATCAGTGCGTGGATTTCCTTTCCAACTATCGTGATCTTATCTCTGCTGTAATTGAAAATGGTTGGTGGTTGCAGATAGCCAGAAATCAGAATGGGATGCAATGGCACATATGGCCCTGTCTATCAGTTGAACTTGAAACACAATCCCAGAGAGTCAATTCAACATTGTTCACTTTAACTGTCCTATACAAACTACCTTTTAATATTGAAATTCATTAGGGTGATGTTGAGGCACACAATAGGAAAACAAAGACCAGAATGCTGTAAACCAGAGACATGCTGCACAGCAAAAAACAAAAAACCCTTCCCTCACTTCCATTTTCACAGTGAAATCATCCGTTTCCACAAGAAAACAAACAGTTCACATGGAGAATTTCAGAATTAATCTAGAAATATTGTGAGAATCGAGCTGTGAAACTTTTGGGCTTAAAAATGATATATGACAAATAAATCTATAAATTATACTGGCTTTTCCCCTTGTGCTTTAAAATGCTGAATACACGTAATGTGGCTGATTTTACAAATCTAAGCAATATCCTTTCCAAATAGCTGCTATTGACTCAGAATGAGATTATTTCACAGTTTATTAAAATAGGTGAAATCCATGCTGTGGCTGTTGAGTTATTATTTCAGCACTTTCTGTAATATTATGCTCGACTTCTACAAAACTTCAATTGGCTAGACAGATTGTACAGCTGTGGCCAAAATCACCTAGAATTTTAGGACTGGGACAAACTACACTACATGAACATAATTGATATCTTTTATTTCAAATCATCTAATGAAATAAACTACAAAATTATATCAGAAAAGTCTACCGGAAGCCATAATAGTTGTACAGTATTTCATGTTTTTCATTAAGTATATAAAACTACAAAGCCGTATGTAATTCAATATGTTAATATAACATTTTTCAGTGGGTTTCATTCGACTTTATGAAGCAAAATAAGTTAATTTTATAGGGTGATGCAAAACTTGTCCATAGTTGTAAATTGGTTGAAAATAATTTTGATTCTTAATTACTCAATGTTCCACATGATTGTTTATACACATACTAGCTACAGCCTGCATGCATATAATTGTAAATATTATTAGAAGTATATAGTCATTTAAAAAGGGCAACTACTGTACCTAGGGCCAGCTCAACAAGCTATTCTCCTATTATTCTCTCAAGTTCTTCCAAGAAAGATCACCTGTGCTTCTCTGTTCTCACAAGTTGTGGAACACAAGAACATAAGAAAATGTACAAACGAGAGGAGGCCATTCAGCCCATCTAAGCTCATCTGGTTCCTAGTAGCTGATTGATCTCTGAAAATTGTCAAGTTAGGTCTTAAATGATCCAAGTTATCATGTCTCAACAACCTGACCAGTTAACCCATTCCATGCCCTTTTCAAGGTCTGTGTGAAGAATCGTCTCATTCCCTCTGTACTAAGTTTACCTCCACATGTGTTTCCCATGTTTCCAATGTGTAGCCCAGCCCTGTTTTCTATACTGCGTTTAAAGTATTGACTTGAGTTAACTATGTCAACTCCATTTTAATCTTAAAGACTACGATCATGTCCCCCCTAATTCCAGGCTAAGAGATTCAGTTCTGGGATTAGTTTCTCTTTGGACTTTCTCCAGGGCCACAATGTCCATTTTGCGCTGTGGTGCCCAGAATTGGACACAGTATCCATGTGCAGTCTCACTAGTCTGTTATAATGCCCTTGGATTGATACTCTGCACTTTTGGTCATATACCCAGGCATTCTGTTTGCTTTTTCAATTGCTTCCCTGCCCTGTGAGGCTGCTGACAGCAATGTGTCTGTTACAACGCTGAGGTCTTTCTTAGTGTGTCTGATCTATTTCTATCCCTCCCTATTTGATAATTGGATATTACATTTTTGTTGACACTGAATTTACATTTGCCACATTTCTGCCCAGTTCTGTATGTGGTCTATGTAGATGGGTAGATGTAGGCGTGTCAGCCTCTCCCCCAAGTTTTAAGTCAACTACAAGTTTGACAAATGTGCTAATTATCCCCTGATCTGAGTTGTGGATTTAGATAAGAACAATGAGTTTTTAAAATTAGTAATTACACAGGCACATGGGTAATCTGTTTTGTAATCTGTTATCTTATACCTAGTGGACTACTTTTTAAATTATTCTAGTTTTTCTTCTTTTACCGAAGTATATTTTAGAAAAATATTAAAAACCCTAAAAAAGACTATCAAACATGTTTGACATGATTAATCACTAAAGGCAAAAGTAACAGTAATCAGACTAATCTAAGGTTTTGGTCTCAGTTCAGCTCTTCCTACATGGCATAAGGTAACCTCAGCTCAATGGAGGAAGCTGGTAGTTAATGAGGTGCAAAAGCAGGAGGAGAGGATCAGGTGTGTAAAGGCCATTTACCAGGCCAAGCAGGCAGAATGGATGAGATGAGAGAGTGTGGAACAATGCAAGATCAGCTGGCAAGACCTATGGACAGTGGAACAGAGCAGGATCAGTTTCCTCATCAGATCAGCATATGATGTTCTCCCATCACCACAGAACCTAAACCTCTGGGTGAGTGAGGATCCCTCATGTCTTTTGTGTTCATCACCTGCAACATTAAGTCACATTTTGACAGGATGTAAGGTGGGAATTAACCAAGGACGGTTTACTTGGTACCATGACCAGGTGCTGCGATGTTTGGCCTTAGCATTGGAAGACAAACGTAACCTGACCAATAAGTTGCACCCGTCCATCAAAGCATTGCACAATATTCCTCCATCCAGGAGAGCAACCACCAAGAAAAGGTGTTAAAACCAAGCTTTGCCCAGGACAACTGGAAGCTGCTAGAGACAGGAAGATGCTGGCAGATGTTGGTCAACAGCTTATTTTTCCATCTGAGATTGCCACCACTAACCTTCGACCAGACATTGTCTTGTGGTCTGGATCAGCACGCCTTGTTCACCTGGTAGAGTTAACAGTGCCATGGGAGGATGCTGTAGATGAGGCGTACGAGAGGAAGAAACTGCAGTATGCTCAACTAGCCACTGAAGCAGAACAGCGAGGATGGAGAGTCCGAGTTTATCCAGTGGAGGTAGGTTGTCAAGGATTTGTGGCACACTCTACAACCTGGTTTCTCAGAGACGTCGGGTTCAGTGGCTAAGAGTTGCGTCGCACAGTGAAGAACTTACCTGAAGCAGCAGAAAGGAGCAGCAACTGGCTGTGGTTGAGATGGAACGATTCTGGATGGGGATCTCCAGCACAATAGAAAGAAAGCAATGCTGATGTACAGGTAAGTAAGCTGTGCTAAGCTGAGTGGGGGATGGAGGGGGGTGATGCTGGGATGCCAGAATTACTGTTGAGCCCTCTGGAGGTGTCGTGGGCTAGTCAACGAAACACAGAGGATGGAAGGTGCCCACTTGAAGACCCCAGAGATGTACCCTACTTAGCTCAATCCAGACGGTTGTCATGCTGATGCGCTGTGGAGACCGTACTGGGTTGATCCCCGGAGCCAGCATCGCAGCCGTTGTGAGTGCAGATGCGCTGGGGAGGCATAATAAGCTGATCCTTGGAGCCAGCATTATACTTCAGCAATCAACACCAGACAGAAGGATATTTAAATCATCAAATGGAAAACAACGCAAATGGATGGAGATGCAGATGGATCAGATTAGTTTACTGCAAAGCTACGTCAGTTGGTGTCTATCTTGGCGAGAGCTGAGTTCAAATCAGCATGAAGTTCAACATCTACTCTCATGTAATGGAAATCATCAGGTTTTGATTTGAGTAATCATAACGGAATACTGATTTTCAGTAATCTGATTATAGTAACACATTTATTGTATAATGCTTTTCTCCTTAACAGTGCACACAGTCATACTGTATATATTAAGATTTTCAAATCAATACAGAAAATCTACCGTTAATAATAACAATGTGTTATATTGATTAAGCATATACCCTTGGCTTTCTTTTTTATACTTTAAGATATTACAATGAACTGTCCAAAACAATTTAATAAATCAATGTGGTAACACATCATTCCCACGGTTCATTATGAAAAACAGTTCAAACACTTGTATAGAATATGACATAGCTGTGCAACTGTACTGTGTCAACTTTGGTTACTGTGTCGTAATGACCCTGCTTTTTCTCATTCCAGTTACATTATGCTGAATTTACAGCTTCCATTTATACATCCATTAACATACTTTAGTATGGTTGTTAGCATATTTATATGCAGCTGGGCACCTGCTCTTTGCCTGACCCTTAAATGGCACAGAAGAATCACTCACTTTCCACCAGCGACTGAATGCATGATAAGTATAATAATGAGTGACTGCATTTCATCTGCATGAAAGAATATTGCAAAAATAGATTTACTTGAAAATAACAGGTGTAGCTACTGACATAACATGCCATTAAATAACACTCAATATGCTTCCCTGTTAGAGGACATTTGAAACATGCAATAATAACAGTATTTGTGGTTTAGAAGAGAAAGTAATATGCGATTGTGAGCTTGCACTCCCAATATGCATTACAATTATGAGGACAGTTTCCCACAAACACAATAGTTGACTGCAGCATCTGTTTTTAACAACAGTTTTCAGTCAACAGTGTAAGGCTGTGAGGTTTTATATCAATTTGGGACAACTTTACAAACTCTTTAAATGGGGGGGGTAAATCACTAACTCTCTCTCCCTGTGTGTGGCACCCAGTGTGTGGTGTCTGCTTGTCTCAGAGACAAGATCACAAACTGGTTATTTTATGATTCAGAGTGTGGTTGTGACCTCGGGAGGAGGACACCTTTCCTTATGCATGAGTTGCTTTGCTAATTAAAATACTAAATGGGATTAAATAAATGGGACAATCGAGTCTGCATTTATTTTTTAGATAAATAAGATTAAAATGTTACTATTTATCTCACAGATAAATATATTTAAGTATAGTTGCTTGGCAGCTTATTGCCTCTTGTTATCCATGTTTACTTAGGACAACTGCTAAATCAGATCCAGATTTGATACACAGTGCAACAGAGAGCCTTTATGTGCAAATTAAAAATAATTGTCAAACACCTTCTTATTCAGCTGTGCTAGTATTAGCCAGATTAGCCTGTATTGATTTAGTTTATGCTGATACAGAAATAAGCCAAAATATTCTTGCAGATATCTGTGTTAGCCTAAATGAAAGACTCAGTGAAACTATAAAATACTGACCAAATTCAATAACCTTTATGGTGTCTCTTGGAATGCGCTTAAGTTTCTTATCAGCAGCTGCAATAGTACAGGAGAGCTTCTTGCTTTTTACTCTTGAGGGAGAACCAGGATTTTTATGGCACCAGAAATATATATTTTAACAACCAAGGCAGAACTCACTGACAAAACAGGTGTTCGTTTTTGTAATCTTTATTTTAACAGGTGGGATGAACTAATATATTATTCGTTTGAAAAAAAAAAACCTCATATATCCTTATCTTAGGAAAATGAGGAAAAGCCTGGTACTGCATTTAATTAGTTTTAAGGAGTAGCTTGCCACCAGAAATTACATTATTCATTTTAGAGATAAAGACTGTCTAACAGACCAGATGTTTACATTTAATTAAGACTTCCGACACACAGAGGAGAGAAAAAGTCCTATACATATGGAAGCAAAATTACAATTAAGTATCAGTTGAGTGTGATAACATAGACTTTACTGGTCCATCTTGGGAGGACCTCTCTGAGAAGCTGACTGCTGGTGTTGTCCTCAGAGCCTTGAGTTTGGACAACTGTCCTTTATTGGTTGTTTTATATTTTAAGTCATACATCTCTGCAGGAGGATAAGCATGGTCTTGAATTTATATCTCACTTAGATTGAAGCATGATTCTATAGGATAGTATTATTATTAGTTTTAGAGATATTGTTATATTGTATGCATTATTGTAAATGGGTGCCTTAGACTGCCTGAAAGTATGTGTTGTAATCATATTGTTTTATATATTATTAATGCTGTTAGTTTGCAAAAACACCAGACTGTGTGGACTGTATATGAGTATGGATTCAAAGTAGATCTGCGATCACTCGATCCATTTAAGTGTTAAAAAAACCAAAAAAAGTAGATATATACTCAGATTCATTAAACTTTGAATAACCAAGTCTGTGTGATTACTCTTGATGAACTGCTGTCTGGGTATGTGAAAATCTGCAAGCCAGTACATGAATAACGCACTATAGGAGTTTATTCAATCTTATTTGCCCTTCTGTTTGCCTCCCCATGTTCTGCTAGAGAATTAAAGAAAAGCATGAATGTGACAAAAGCATAAATCTTTTCAAAACTAAATTAATCACATCAAGTAGGGGGTATTTGATTTGAAATAGTCAGATTGTTTATTTTTCATTTTGTAACTTGCAATGGTGTTTTTTTTTTTTTTACCTTCTGAAATAAAACTTACAGGAATCTATTCTAATGGATTAGAAGATTGTCATTAAATTGTTTTAAAGTTATGTTTTTTTTTTGGTCATTAACAATGGTCCAGAACAGGTTCAAGCATACAATACATTATCTAATCAATGAAAGACTTCGAAAAAGTATTTGTTCAGTAGTGTACTTCGTAATTAAATAGTTCCAATACTATGAAGTGACATTGTTGTAAAAGGCCACATGTGTCTACAGCGACCTAATTTGATGACTTAGCTAGCACCTTCTATGACATGCCAGGTTAACACTTGAACTGCCGCGGTTATACCTAAAATTGCTGCTAGCAGTCATTAAGATGGTTACATGTTAAACAACATCAATATTAAAATGAAAGACAAACTATCAGAACTATCATGAAAACCTCAAATCATCAAAATGGCTAAGTATTAAGGAAAGAAATGCTTATAAGAACACAGCATCACTTTTAGAAGAGCAGCAAACCCTGCCTCAGAATGCTGCCAGGAACATAAAATAGGAAAATATAACCAAATTGAATAGGTAGTTGTGCTCTATATTATCACACTGGAAAGTCTTAGCTTGAAGACATAAATGCAAAGGTTTACTTGATTTAACTTTACAGGATTCGCCCAATGTTAAATATCCTGCAGGTGACTTTAACTCTTTTTACACAGGCACTGTGAGAAACACCATTGAAAAGAGGTCCTATTTGTGTATTTCCAGTAGAGGATCAGAGGACCTCCCCAACTCTTAATTTCTAGTTTAAGTTTTGATGAGAGACTGCAAGGGTCGAGCTCATGCAATCCCACATTTCCTTTTAGTTGGTTCTGTGAGCCCACTAGTATAACCTGTTTTATCTTAATTCAACATTAGAATATTCTGCGCAGTGCTTGATGTCTGTAAGGAAAGTCGCTAATAACACCCAGGCAGAAGAAATCCCTGGCTTTAGGGACAAATATAGCTGGGTACTGGCATAGCAATGGAAGTTCTCTCTGTGTCTGCAGATAATGTCACCCAACAGTAGCATATATAATGAAAACAGTGAGGGACCTGGAATGGAGCCCTGTGGAACACCACAGACAGCTTTATAATGCAGATTTTATCTCCTCAATAGAGATGAACTGAAACATTTCAGAAAGATAAGATTTGAACCAGGATAGGACAAGGCCAGGTAGTCTCACTGTGCTTTCAAGGCGGTTCAGTAGGATGGAATGGTCTACAGTATCAAAGGCAGCACTTAGTCAGAGTTTATCAGCAGATTATTCACTACTCTGTCAGGGCCGTCTCTGTGTTATGTACAGCACAAAAACCAGCTGAAACTTCTTGAATATACCATTAAGAGTTGGACATTTTTGCAATTGAATTGTGACAACTCTCTATAATCTTATCTAAGAATGGTAGGTTGGAGATTGGCCCATAATTATGGAGAACTTTAGGCTCCAAATTGTGTTTCTTAAGCATAGGCTTTACCACAGTGAGCTTAAGAGTTGAGGGAACTGTACCAGAGGAAACCATTTATAATGTTTAAAATGTGAGTGTTAATAACACCAAGAACATATTTTAATAGTTTTGTAGGACTAGGATCAACAGAGCATGTAGTAGCTCTCATATGTTGGACTAGCTCTGTCAGTTCCTATAAGGTAATCAAAGAAAAAGCCCCGATAGTAGCCTTAATAGGTGTAGTAGGTAAATTGTACTGGAGTCCTCCTTAACAGAAGGTGTCTGTGGAATCTCATTTCTGATGTCTATTTTTGGTTAAAGAAATTTAAGATGTCATTGCAGCTGTGAGGAGCCAATGTCAAGGATAGAACTGTTAGGGGAATGATTAATTAATTTATCTAGGGCAGTATAACTAGATCTAGGATTATTTTTATTTATTTCAATTAAATTAGAAGAATATGATGATCTAGCCAATGCCAGAGCCTTCCTATATTTAACCAGGTGGTATATTTAACCAATTTATTGGAGCTACAGTGTCTAAGATACCAGTCAAGGTGGTGTTTTAGGTATTAACCAGCTAATCTACTGATAAGGACTCAGAGAGTAGTAATGAAAGCTTAACAGCAGTTGAAGATTTAATTACCCGGAATTTAAATCTATGGTCCACAGTCTTTGTAGATACTGGCAGATTCACCTCAAAAAGAATGGCAAGATAATCAGAGAGTAAGATCTAGAGTTATGATGTTCTTAACAGCCAAACCACGGGAAACTACCAGATTCAAAGTATGGCCACAATTCTCCGTAGAACATTTGACATGCAGGATATAATCTAAGGAATCCAGTAGCCTCAAAAATTCCAAAGAGTTAGAATCAATGTCAACACGAAAGTTAAAATCACCCAATGAAAGAATCTTATATGACTGTCAGCATAGATACGGGATCCCCAAATTCAGTCAGAAATAGCGGGTTTGACTTAGGTGGTCGATAAATAATTACATTATGAACAGGTAATGGAATGTTTAGTGTCAAGGTTAAAACTTCAAAAGATGAATAACCTTCAACAATTTCCTGTTTTAATCTAAGTTCACTATGGAAAACAGTAGCAAGTCCATGTTCCCGCCCAGTAGAGTGAGCTTTCTGGAAAAAATAGTTAGGTGGAGAAGCCTCAAATCAGGGAAACATTGTCATTCGGTCCAAGTCAAGTTTCAGTTAAAGAGAGAATATCAAATATCAAAGTAATCCTGAATAAAATTACTAATTAACAGAGCTTTATTAGACAAAGACCTGACACTGAATAAACTTAGGTGTAAATTGATCCAATCAAGAGCATGTGTTTGAGAAGGGGTAATTTGACGAAGGTTACTGCAGCACACGTCTCTATGTTTACTCAGCAGGTAGCGGGAATGGTAGGATAATTTAACCTGAATTTCACATGCTGCCATGGTCACCACCTTGCAGGCTATTTAAGCCACAGTGAACAGCCCCATCTTGTGCCACATGATCAGGGTGCCTGGGACGAATAATTTGAATGCGTTTTCTTTTTCTCTTTTGCCTATTTTTAATTAATCCATTTTTTTTGTGTGTTTTTGGTCCCTTTTGTATACATGGTCATAATTGCTTTATTTATTATCCAATTTGTTCAAACGAATGTTCCATGTTCTCTACATGTTGAAGTTTCATTATACACTGTCAGATTTGAGCTGGCCATGCTAAACTATTTTTTACAAACAATAACTAATGTTTTTTTTTTTCTAAAAAGCGTCTCTTTTTCTGTGTTTTCTGTCATTTGTATTGAACAGGGTGAGTATCAGACAACTTCACTTTTTTTTTATGGAAACCTAGTTTGTGCACATTAATTTAATGTATGACATGTACCTGTAACCTTTATAGTTAAAGTGTTTTAGCCACACATCTAACAACAGTAAAAAACAGGAAAAAATAGCTTGGATCCTTAAAGGATTCATTGAAGACTTTTAAACTGCAGGAACATTAACCAACATTAAATGTCTCTGTCCACTTGTAGGCTTCCATGGCTGTTATGGGCTTGTGTCCCCTCATCCAGGTTCTGATCTCTGGATTGCAGACGCTCAGAGACTGTTCCATGAGTAGCTGTTCCACAATCATGTTGATTGGCTGCTCTCCCAGTTTCAGCCACTGTTCCAGGATATCATGTAGGCAGGTCTACAACTTTCAGAGTTTCTCATTTTTTCACCTGAGCCTCTTGTAATCTGTGATTATAGGTCTCTGCATTATTTCATATGTAGTGAGAATGGCGGCCTTGATCAACTTCCTTTTCAACTTCCCCCAAATAAAATGGGAAAACCTGGTGGGTAGCACGAAAGATGAAATAGAAATGGTGGAAATGACAAATGACTGCTTCCTAACACAATTTGTCAAGGCACCGACTAGAGGGGAGGCATGCCTTGATTTAGTCTTTTCAAATAACGAAGATAGAATAACTAAAACAGAGGTCAGAGAACCACTGGCAAACTCAGACCACAACATGGTCTCATTTGAAGTGTTTTTTAAAACCCCAAAAGTAATGACTAAAGCTAAGGTTTACAATTTTAGAAAAGCAAACTATGAAGGTATGAAACAGAGACTAACAGAAGTAGATTGGAGTAAAATAGAGAAAACACCCACAGAAGAAGGATGGTTGTTCTTCAAAAATGTAGTACTAGAGGCGCAAAACAATTACATCCCTAAAGTAGACAAATCTAAATGTAAAACTAAATTGCCAAAATGGTTTAATAGATCAATTTAAAAAAATATTCAGCGAAAAAAGGCACTTTACAGAGCATTAAAAAAGGACCAAAAAGAAAGTACGCAGAAAGAGTACACAGAACTGCAAACGCAAGTCAAAAAGGAAGTTAGAAAGGCCAAGAGAGAAATAGAAATGAACATTGCTAAGGGAGCTAAAACCAATTCCAAAATGTTTTTCCAATATTACAACAGCAAGCGAACATTCAAAGAGGAGATTAAATGTTTAAGAGATACAAATGGCAAAATCGTAGATGAAGAAAAAAAAAATAGCAAATATATTAAATGATTACTTTTCACAAGTTTTTACAAAGGAAGATACTGACAACATGCCCCACATGTCATCCAGTTCCTATCCAGTTTTAAATAACTTTAGCATAACTGAGGCAGAAGTGTTAAAGGGACTAGGAGCTCTTAAAATAAACAAATCCCCTGGGCCGGATGAGATCCTCCCAGTAGTACTCAAAGAAATGAAAGAAGTAATTTACAAACCGCTAACCAAGATCATGCAGCAGTCTCTTGACACAGGGGTGGTACCGACAGACTGGAAAATTGCAAACGTAATACCGATCCACAAAAAGGGAAACAAAACTGAACCAGGTAACTACAGACCAGTAAGCCTGACTTCTATTATATGCAAACTTATGGAAACTATAATAAGATCCAAAATGGAAAATTACCTATATGGTAACAGGGTCCTGGGAGACAGTCAACATGGTTTTAGGAAAGGGAGATCGTGTCTAACTAACTTGCTTGATTTTTTTGAGGATGCAACATCGATAATGGATAATTGCAAAGCATATGGCATGGTTTATTTTGATTTCCAGAAAGCTTTTGACAAAGTCCCGCACAAAAGATTAATTCTCAAACTGAACGCAGTTGGGATTCAAGGAAACGCATGTACATGGATTAGGGAGTGGTTAACATGTAGAAAACAGAAAGTACTGATTAGAGGAAAAACCTCAGAATGGAGTGTGGTAACCAGCGGTGTACCACAGGGATCAGTATTAGGTCCTCTGCTATTCCTAATCTACATTAATGATTTAGATTCTGGTATAGTAAGCAAACTTGTTAAATTTGCAGACGACACAAAAGTAGGAAGAGTGGCAAACACTGTTGCAGCAGCAAAGGTCATTCAAAATGATCTAGACAAGATTCAGAACTGGGCAGACACATGGCAAATGACATTTAATAGAGAAAAGTGTAAGGTACTGCACGCAGGAAATAAAAATGTACATTATAAATATCATATGGGAGATACTGAAATTGGAGAAGGAATCTATGAAAAAGACCTAGGAGTTTTTGTTGACTCAGAAATGTCTTCATCTAGACAATGTGGGGAAGCTATAAAAAAGGCTAACAAGATGCTCGGATACATTGTGAAAAGTGTTGAATTTAAATCAAGGGAAGTAATGTTAAAACTGTACAATGCACTAGTAAGACCTCATCTTGAATATTGTGTGCAGTTCTGGTCACCTCGCTATAAAAAAGATATAGCTGCTCTAGAAAGAGTCCAAAGAAGAACGACCAGAATTATTCCAGGCTTAAAAGGCATGTCATATGCAGACAGGATAAAAGAATTGAATCTGTTCAGTCTTGAACAAAGAAGACTACGCGGCGACCTAATTCAAGCATTCAAAATTCTAAAAGGTATTGACAGTGTTGACCAAAGGGACTTTTTCAGCCTGAAAAAAGAAACAAGGACCAGGGGTCACAAATGGAGATTAGACAAAGGGGCATTCAGAACAGAAAATAGGAGGCACTTTTTTACACAGAGAATTGTGAGGGTCTGGAATCTACTCCCCAGTAATGTTGTTGAAGCTGACACCCTGGGATCCTTCAAGAAGCTGCTTGATGAGATTTTGGGATCAATAAGCTACTAACAACCAAACGAGCAAGATGGGCCGAATGGCCTCCTCTCGTTTGTAAACTTTCTTATGTTCTTATGTTCTTATGATCTGCCAGTAGTCCTGGCATTCTGTAATGGACATTGTTGTGTATGCTTGCCTGGCTTTCCCCATAAAAAGTCCTGCCAGACGTGGTGCACACTGTTTCTGTGGCCAGCCACATGCTGTAGCCAGGTGTTCGAAGTTGGCCAGGTAATGCTCGATGTCATCCCACTTAGAAGATGGGTCATTTTTGGTTGGTTCCAGTTAGGAACGAGGGATGCATTCAGGGCTCGGGTGACTGCCTCATCTCCCTTGTCAGTTATCCGGCTTACTTTTCACTCTTGCTCTGCTGCCTCTCTGCCAAATCTTTGGCTCTGCTTAGTGCATCCAACCACTGTTCCAGGACCATGCAGCGCTGATTCTGCTCAGCGAGCAATTGCTCCACTCACGTCTCTCTCTACTCCTGATGCTGTGCATGCACTTGCTGCTGTTCCAGCTGCCTTCTCTGGACGTCCATGAGCAACACCATCATAGCACTCATGAAAGGGCTCTTTTCCGTAATAATATTATTATTATTATTATTATTATTATTATATATTATTATTATTATTATTATTATTGTCTGATCAGTAGTTACTCTACTGCCAGTCGGATCCCAAAGTAACCGAAGCAGGAGGTACAGTATGCCACACACCACACATTGTGTCACGTTTCAAGTTTTCATTTTGTGCAAAAAATCTTTTTTTCAACAGTGAAACAAGGTAAAACCCTATCACCAGCCAACATGTTTGGTGATAAAATCCACTAAGAAAGAAAAATCCTCCCTCAAAACGACACCCTAAAACAGTTTCCCAATAAAATACCATAAAAATCACCTAAAATATTACAAAATGTGTTTCTACCCAGTGCACTGGTTTCACTAAAAAACTACAAAACTATAAAAACACAATAGCATTTAAATACCATACACTGTTCCCCCAAACACAGTTGCCCCAGTACCCCAAAATAGTCTTAGCAGCACTACTCAGTCCTGGTTACCTTTGGGCTTGAATCTTGGTCCTTCAGGAAGCCCCTCCAATGCAGCTGTAGATCCCACACGCCCCGAGTCCTTTTCACTGCCCTATCTCCTGACTGACTTGCTTTTCCTCCACAGATCCACTTACCCACTTCCAAATGACTCTACTTCCTATTGTCGCAGCCATTCTTGGCTGGTCCAGCTCCCCCTGGTGGCACTGCCTATGCTGGAACAGAGAGGAAAAGCATTGCCCTTTCTGCAGGTTGCATACATGGTCAGCTTTCATAAATGGTTGCATTCAGTTTGGCTGCAGCCCCAGTCAAACACAAATATGCTTTTCCAGCAAACACGAGCACTTAACTTATGGAGCTTATACCCAGCCTTGAGGTGCAACACACCGCTCCTGCATCCCCTGCTGTCTTCTCTCCCCTGGTCATCACCAACACACACACGGAGGAGCTGTAAAACATAAACACACTGTGCAGCAGCGTCTAATCTTCAATATGCACTTTAGTTCAATCGTCAACACACACACAAATGCTTCCTCTTTGGCACTGCACACAACTAATATTTATTTTTAACAAAAATGAGTACTTTCTTTTCATCTCTCTCTGTAGTATAGCCTGCGGCACCCGTTACTCTGCCTCACTGCACTGGTGCCACATTGCCTCTCCGTACTTACCGCTGCTGGCTTCCACGCTCCTCTGGTCTCCTACTGACTGTCTTACAAGTGCTGCTGGCTGCATTGTGTTCCTTTGTCCTGATCCGCTGCTTGCTTGCTTGCTTGCTTGGGGGTGTTGGCTCTTTGCTCTTTGCTCTTTTCTGCTTTCTGCTTTCTGCTTTCTGCTTTCTGCTTTCTGCTTCCTGACCCAGGCTCCTCCCCCTCCCTATTGGCTGCATCCCTTTTTATAGTCCACCCTTAGTTGATCCTCCTTCAGTTCTTAAAGGTACAGGCTCTTGGGTGGATCCTGAACCAGTACCTTTCCCACCATCAATATAAATAAACATTTTAACCCCTTAAACTCAGCTCTCCCACTGTCTTTCACTCCCTTGCTCGCCTCACGACATCAATGACCTGTCAGGCTTTACAACTTTCATCACCCCATCAAACCCCCTCACTTCTACTTTCACCACCCCATCAAACCCCCACACTTCTACTTTCACCACCCCATCAAACCCCCACACTTCTACTTTCACCACCCCATCAAACCCCCACACTTCTACTCTCACCACCCCATCAAACCCCCACACTTCTACTCTCACCACCCCATCAAACCCCCACACTTCTACTCTCACCACCCCATCAAACCCCCACACTTCTACTTTCACCACCCCATCAAACCCCCTCACTTCTACTTTCACCACCCCATCAAACCCCCACACTTCTACTTTCACCACCCTATCAAACCCCCACACTTCTACTTTCACCACCCCATCAAACCCCCACACTTCTACTTCACCACCCCATCAAACCCCCACACTTCTACTCTCACCACCCCATCAAACCCCCACACTTCTACTCTCACCACCCCATCAAACCCCCACACTTCTACTTTCACCACCCCATCAAACCCCCACACTTCTACTTTCACCACCCCATCAAACCCCCACACCTCTACTTTCACCACCCCATCAAACCCCCACACTTCTACTCTCACCACCCCATCAAACCCCCACACTTCTACTTTCACCACCCCATCAAACCCCCACACTTCTACTTTCATCACCCCATCAAACCCCCACACTTCTACTTTCATCATCCCATCAAACCCCCACACTTTTACTTTCACCACCCCATCAAACCCCCACGCGTGCACTTTCACCACCCCATCAAACCCCCACACGTCTACTTTCACCACCCCATCAAACCCCCACACTTCTACTTTCACCACCCCATCAAACCCCCACACTTCTACTTTCACCACCCCATCAAACCCCCACACTTCTACTTTCACCACCCCATCAAACCCCCACACTTCTACTTTCACCACCCCATCAAACCCCCACACTTCTACTTTCACCACCCCATCAAACCCCCACACTTCTACTTTCACCACCCCATCAAACCCCCACACTTCTACTTTCACCACCCCATCAAACCCCCACACTTCTACTTTCATCACCCCATCAAACCCCCACACTTCTACTTTCACCACCCCAAACTCAAATTTCTTTGTGCCACGTGGGATTGAATTACATTTGGGTATATTCTTTCCTTAATTACTAATCAAAAAATGTTAAATATTTAACTAGTGATAACCACAATGATTAACATATAGCACTGGGGATGTTTAGATAAGAACAAAAAAAAATAAAAACTGATTACAATAACAAAACAAATTGAAAGAAAGCAATCACTTCTGAAAATGACCCAATTTTAGCCAAACAGGCAAACAAAATGACATAACTAAGGTGTCATTTTTATTTTGTCACATTGTACTTTAAGACTAAAGGTGAGTTAACAGCCAGCATCCTAATGTGATCCCTCCAGTTAACTGAATGCTTTGAGACAAATAGGATTTGGCAATGACAGTGCCACAGGTGCTATTCATCGTTCTTTTTTTTTTATTCACTAATTTAAAAATTGACAGGTGATGACATTTACAGGGTTGGTATGGCTGTTAAAAAGCCAGACTGAATGTTATATATTTGATTTTTTTGTTAGCCACGTTTTATTTGCCAAAATATTAGGATGTTCACAATGACTATATAAGACTGTCTATATATATATATATATATATATATATATATATATATATATATATATATATATATATATATATATATATATAATATCACACGACGGGCCGTACAGTTCCCATGATATATACCACGTCTGTGCATTTTCACTAGAAACTAGAGGGCTGAGCACAAACTGGATGATGGGCGGTGTTTCAAATTACAATAAGGAAGTAAGGAGAGCAGCTGATAGAGTGAGACTGAAGCCAGATCTTCAAGTTAGTTTGTTAAGTCGTCATGTGCAAGCATTTACTTAAAGTTTACACATATTCTACTACGTTTTCATTCTTTTGCATCTCAGAATATGTTATTGTTATTTGTCAGACACCCCGGCGTCCAAGTCGTTCCAAATTAAGTTGACGATCGAACCAGACTTTACGCCCCAGTCCGACCACGGTGTCAGGGCACAGTACCTCAGTTTCCCACAGATGTTTAAAATCCAGGCCGGTAATTCGGCGGGTCGTGTCTGGCCTTGTCGTTACCTGCTTTTATAAGAGTTTTTCGGACAGACGGGAATACGTTACTGCTGGTTTTAAACTCGGTGTCAGCAGAGACGTTAAAACTTTATCCATAAAATGAATATCCACATAAGTACATTAACCAGCCCGTGCTGTCAATTTTTAAATGCTGTTTTTTTTTTTTTTTTTTTTGTGTGTTTTTCAAGCTTTGTTTTCTATTATGTAATGTAGCTGTACTTCATTAACTGTTGTGTCTGTGCTTGCTGGTGCACTTATTTTATTTTATTTATATATATATATATATATATATATATATATATATATATATATATATATATATATATATATATATGGATAGATTGCGGGAGGGATTATGGGAGGTGCAAAATTATATTTAGTTTTGGTCATCAAATCCAGTCATTGGGATAAATGACTCAGTGAAAATTGACCTTTGGACAATATTTGCTGTTATGCTCTGGCATAAATATTTTAGTTTGCATAAAATATATGACATTTTATCAAACCACTGCATGATAAACTTATCTTTTTCAATCCCTGTTCCAATATAATTCAAGCAGGTTTAAGCAGGTTGTTTCATACACTCTAAAAATAATTTTCCATTATGCAAAGCAACCAGTGTTTTCTTCAGTATACCGGTACAATGCAGACTGTAAATTAACTGTTTTTTTAATGACATGTACTTGAATAAAAGCAGGCATTTACCTTTTTCAGAATTGATAATTAAATGTGTGACAGCACAGTGGATTTTTTCTTCTCAATAGACAGAATTCAAATATGCACAAATACCCCTTGTCAGTTTTAATACTTTTTATAATGCAGGTTGCATACTCCCTTTCTCATCTTACTATAATTGGACTAATAATCAATCTGTATGCATATTGCTACTCCTGTAATTTATCTCATTATATCCAGTTGTATTCACAGTATCCAGGTATATTGGAACAGGGTCAGGGTGTTCTCGCTGATCGTGCTTTTGAAAATTCAAACAACACGTTTAAAGAAAGACACATTTCAAATGTACACAAGTCTTAAAGACTGGGACATTATTCATTTTCATTTAATGAGCAGAAAATAGTATTGGTAAATTCATTAGATTGTACTGACATTTTGGCCCATATGCATAAAACTTACCATCTCCTTTATCGTGCCAGAAATAGTGTTTAACATGATAACATTTCAACTGGTGATGCTTAAACACCATTTACTATCAAATTTGCCATACTTATCGTGATGTTAGAATAACATGCTCTCAGAGAACAATTTTCTCATTAGCATATTATTCGTCTGATTCATAAATCTGTATTTTGCCATTAATTGATCCTCACTGCCATCATAATTAACACATGCCTCAGACCAGGCGGAGAATGAGATGTGTCTTAACGGTATAATTTTCTAGCATAATTTCTGAGTTTAGGAACATGTATTTAAGCCAACTGTAATAATAATAAAAAACAAGTCTTATGTTTAATTATCCAATCCTTACATAATTTAAGTATTTTGTTATTTGTAACACATACATTAAATTGCATTGTTAGCTCATCTGAACAGGATAGGCTACTTACTGGTTGGAAACATAACAATCATGTTTGTAGCCTATTCACCGTCTAAGTTGAGAGAATGGCAGGCTTTGGTGTGTTTGTGTGGGCTGTACATCAAGATATATTGGAAGATGATCCTCCAAGAAAGACCCACAGATTTGAACTGCGACTTGACCCTCTGGATTACACTGGTGATGTGAGCAGGTATCCATTTAGCAGCATCACAGTTATTCATCTGTGGGTAGAACGAGAACATGAACTGAAGAGTTGAACTGCTGGAAACAAGGCTGTTCCCGTATAATGAAAGCTCCAAACTCACTGCATTGACTGGATCTGATTATGTTGTAGAAGACCCCCAATACTTACGTGTCTTTATTATTTACAGCTGTGGCCAAAAATGTTGCATCACCCTATACAATGAACTCATTTTGCTTCATAAAGCTGATTGACAGCTGCTGAATAATGTTATGTCAACATTTGATTACTTGCTGCTTTATAGTTTTCCAATGATACTTAATGAAAAGCTGACACCAATTGAAAGATGTCTCATTTCGAAATCTATCATGAAATACTGTACTATGGCTTCTGGTAGACTTGCTATATCATTTTGTTTCTTTGATTACATGTTAAACAAAAGATCTAAATTATGTTAATATAGTTTTTTTTTCTTGTTATTGTTCAATCCAAAAATTCTAGGTTGTTACTGGAAAAATACAGCTGCTGAAAAATACATAGGCCCTAATCGTGTCAAAGATGAGTTTAAGAAGTTGTATTTTTGTAACTAAAAATAAATTGCAATAAATGTTTGTAGCATTTTCTAATCCAATTTTGCTTTGAAACTTAGAAGTAATGTGTGCAGGCAGTTTTTTTCAATCTAGTTGTATTTGTGTATTTTACTTTAAAATAAGCTTTTGTATGGCCAGGTTTAGGGTGGGCAAAGATGCCCCCCACCCATTTAAGGAAATCTCATTTTATGCATGGGAAATGATGGAAATTTTAAATATCTATAAAAGTAACGTTCAGAAATCAATGTACAAACTCTGTGAACATTTTTCAAAGAAAATACACTACTATTCTTGTAATTTAACAAAATATGTTTTGTTTTCAAGGGACATTTTGCCCCATCCCTGGGGGAAGTTGCCCCTGGGGTCAGGCTAAAATGCCCAAACAATAAATAAACAAACGAAAAACACTCCGTCTTCCCTTTGCAATCCACGTCACAGAAACAATGCGCTCCCGTGACCCCAGCACTTCCGGGTACTCGCTCCTCCGACGCACTTCTATGGAGCGTCCCGTTAGTGCTCCAGGATATAAAAGGAGAGGGGTTAGCAGGACCACAATAAAACGACCCGTTCGTTCATTCTTTCTTTCTGTCTCTTGCTCTCTGTACGTTGCCAGAAGGAACAGAACTGTGGGCCACGCCCCCATTTGCACGCTCCGTCCTGTCCTGATTGGTCAGCGAGGGCAACCACTGTCAACCAATCCCTCCGGTCGGAAGGGAGATCTAAAACAAAAATCCATTCTCTCTTTGTCACACACCCCCACTTTAAAAATTGTTCCAGTGCCACTGGTACCTTGTCATTTAAAAGTAAGCCATGGAATGCTTCTCACTCTACATAATTCACACATGAAACCATCACCAGAGACAGCCGCACAGTCCATGTGTGCCCTTCTATGACACACTGGATCCATTCTCCACCACTGACAGAATATACTTATGTGCAGTATAAGCATTCAGCATCATCATCTACCCTGGAAGCTGTTGTCTGTTGCCGTTGGTTTGTTTTTGTTTTCCTTTAGTTGGTGCTTTTTTGTTGTTTCTTCTTCTTCTGGGTTTCATCATTTTGAGTGTACAGTCTTTTTTTTGAGTGGTCATCCACATATGTCAAGATAAATATCAAATACCTGCATGCATATAGCCTATCATCCATGCATTCATCCACCCATCTATCCTTAGGCAATGATTCGATGGCATTCGGAAAAATCCAGGTCTGTCTCTTATAATGTATTGTAATGTATTGGAAATGCAGGATTACTGCCTGCACTGATGCCCTTTTACACACAACAATATTGCCCGTTCAGTGTCGGAAATTTGGCAGCTTACCTCCATTTACACAGAAGGTGAATATTCTTACGTTAACATAAGTTGCTAGTGTTCAGTACCGTGAACAAAACAATGATGCCATTGACACCTGCGTGGTATATGTGACATTTTTCGCTATACTTTCTGAATGTCACAGTAGGGTAATGAAAAGATTGGAAGACATACAGAGAGAATTTAGCCACCACTTGATTTTTATTAACACTGCGTGTCATTAACTTTTCTACTCTTGTGGAATACAAATTAGCATCTCGCACAGTTCCATCACGTTGTGTATTTATCCCTTCTGCTCTGATGGTCAAAAGCTCCCTTCCTTGGTTTACGGTCCAATTACTGCCTAGGTCACTTGCCATTTTGTTGGATTTATTTCTTCAATCAACACGAACAGGAAATTGCGCTTAATTGGGAAAATAATCCACCTCGAACGCAAAATGCGACGTCAGTGGCGGCTTTGCAGTTTACACCGAGAAAAAACTGTTTCAATACCGACACGTAGCTGTCTCTGAACCACCTCGAAAGGCAGTTAAGTGACGGCATAAAGTGTGACTGCTTTTTTTCTCAGCATTTCCCATTGACACTGAAAGTGATACCGCATCAGTGCTGGCACAGACACAGCTTCTGTGTGAACATGCCTTCGGATTTAATGATTACAACAGTGTCGATGTATTGGTGTATGTGAATGAATTGTGCAGGTATTTGCAAACTGAGGGAATACAGTAACATATTTTTCACCATTTAATAATGCATTGTAGAAGGCATTTTAATGTAACTGTGTGGTGCTGTCTTGCTATGCCATGTGTCATTCAAACAAAAGTTTTTAACAAATAACCAGAGCTTGCTAACGCTCCAGTGCCTTCTACTTTATTGTGCGCTGGAAACATTATAGGTTCCTTTTTTCTCAACCAAAAGTCAAATATCATAAACTGTGACAAACATTACATTTCTGGTTACTTTTTCAGGATGGCATGTGCCTATATAAGCTATATACAAATATCATAATTTTTTTTTTTTATGAAAAGGCATATACTGTCCTTAATCTCTCACTCATGTTCAGCACCCGTGTACGCAACTTTTAAAATGTTCTTCTTAAATCTGACATCTAAATATTTTGGACAACCTGTCTGCCTCCAGAAATGTCCCATAGCCATAACATGATGGTGTAAACAGACAGTGTATGTGTAGCAATGATGTCCCACCCCTGGGTGTATTTCTATGTTGTATGTTGCATGTAGTGTGTTAATGTTGGTGTGTAGTCATTGGTACACGGGATGTAATATGGGTTACGAGCAAAATGTATATTTGTATTTAGGCATGAGGACTGCACAGCACTTCACGTGCAGATAAAATGTAATAATATATGAGCATGGGGAATTGCACTTATTAATTCACATGCAGTTGTACCAAGACTTCAATTGAATGATTGATTAGTAATCGAGTCTCGGTACAGCTGCATAAAAGCTGCATGTTTTCACTCACTCAGGGTTGTGTGTTCGGGAGTGGAGAACGGGAGAGAGGAGAAATGTAAAGTAAACAATAATATCAATTGCTACGAGTGGTGGAAGGACCAGCACTGTACTTGTTTTGTGTAGCGTTCGACCACTCTGTTTTGTTAGTGTCTACTCGTTTTGTTTGTCTGTTTATTTTGGCAGTAAGTGCCGTGTCCTGTTTTGGTGTCAGTGTTTTGTTACAACCTTTTTATTTTCTGTCTTCATTTGTTAAATGCTGAGCGCAAGCAA
Source organism: Polyodon spathula (assembly GCF_017654505.1). Classification (NCBI taxonomy): domain Eukaryota; kingdom Metazoa; phylum Chordata; class Actinopteri; order Acipenseriformes; family Polyodontidae; genus Polyodon; species Polyodon spathula. The sequence continues at coordinate 13,257,765 of NC_054535.1, read as the reverse complement.
GAGCTCAGCTTCACCAAACTCCACCTCTCTGTGTCTCTTCTGTGTTGGTTCCTATTTCTTGTCTGACATCACCCACTACAGCCGTCTTTGTGACACGTGGTGTCATCATGGGATTACCAGTGCCTCCTAGACACAGACCAGAGCAGGAACCACAGTTTTTTATTTTGAAAAATGGCAGAAGACACGGTCAGGCTGTGGGAGTGGATCCAGGAGAATGCAGGGCTGGAGGCCCAGTCCATGCCCATAGCCATCCGGGTCCTGTGGCTGATGGACAGGGAGCGATGGGAGGACTGGGAACGAGAGCACACACCCAAAACCCTGGAGGATGGTGTGGAGTTGGTCCTCTGCTACCTGGAGGCAGTGATAAAGGGGGGAGAAATCAACAAAAAAACAGAAGGGAGACCGCATCAAAACAAGAACAACAACTCAGGTAAGACAACCATTAAATGTATTTATCTAAATGCTAGAAGTATCAGAAACAAAATTCTAGAACTTGAAGCTACTGCACTAACAGGTAACTATGATGTGATAGGTGTTACAGAAACGTGGTTATCTGAGAGTGATGGGGACGAATATAATATTTGTGGGTATACACTGTATAGGAAAGACAGGCAGGACAGACGAGGAGGAGGGGTAGCGCTATACATAAGAAACAGTCTTGAAGCCCAGGTGTTAAACCTGGACAAAGAAAATAAAACCGAATCAATATGGGTCAGAATAACAGACAAAAATTCAAAAGGCATAATAATAGGAGCATGCTATAGACCGCCAGATTCAGACGGTGAGCACAATAATCTGTTATACAATGACATTAGAAATGTGTGTAGCAAAGGAGAAGCCATACTAATGGGGGATTTCAACTTCCCCCAAATAAAATGGGAAAACCCGGTGGGTAGCGCGAAGGATGAAATAGAAATGGTGGAAATGACAAATGACTGCTTCCTAACACAATTTGTCAAGGCACCCACTAGAGGGGAGGCATGCCTTGATTTAGTCTTTTCAAATAACGAAGATAGAATAACTAAAACAGAGGTCAGAGAACCACTGGCAAACTCAGACCACAACATGGTCTCATTTGAAGTGTTTTTTAAATCCTCAAAAGTAAAGACTAAAGCTAAGGTTTACAATTTTAGAAAAGCAAACTATGAAGGCATGAAACAGAGACTAACAGAAGTAGATTGGAGTAAAATAGAGAAAACACCCACAGAAGAAGGATGGTTGTTCTTCAAAAACGTAGTACTAGAGGCGCAAAACAATTACATCCCTAAAGTAGACAAATCTAAATGTAAAACTAAATTGCCAAAATGGTTTAATAGATCAATTAAAAAAAAATATTCAGCGAAAAAAGGCACTTTACAGAGCATTAAAAAAGGACCAAAAAGAAAGTACACAGAAAGAGTACACAGAACTGCAAATGCAAGTCAAAAAGGAAGTTAGAAAGGCCAAGAGAGAAATAGAAATGAACATTGCTAAGGGAGCTAAAACCAATTCCAAAATGTTTTTCCAATATTACAACAGCAAGAGAACATTCAAAGAGGAGATTAAATGTTTAAGAGATACAAATGGCAAAATCATAGAGGAAGAAAAAAAAATAGCAAATATGTTAAATGATTACTTTTCACAAGTTTTTACAAAGGAAGATACTGACAACATGCCCCACATGTCATCCAGTTCCTATCCAGTTTTAAATAACTTTAGCATAACTGAGGCAGAAGTGTTAAAGGGACTAGGAGCTCTTAAAATAAACAAATCCCCTGGGCCGGATGAGATCCTCCCAGTAGTACTCAAAGAAATGAAAGAAGTAATTTACAAACCGCTAACCAAGATCATGCAGCAGTCTCTTGACACAGGGGTGGTACCGACAGACTGGAAAATTGCAAACGTAATACCGATCCACAAAAAGGGAAACAAAACTGAACCAGGTAACTACAGACCAGTAAGCCTGACTTCTATTATATGCAAACTTATGGAAACTATAATAAGATCCAAAATGGAAAATTACCTATATGGTAACAGGGTACTGGGAGACAGTCAACATGGTTTTAGGAAAGGGAGATCGTGCCTAACTAACTTGCTTGATTTTTTTGAGGATGCAACATCGATAATGGATAATTGCAAAGCATATGACATGGTTTATTTAGATTTCCAGAAAGCTTTTGACAAAGTCCCGCACAAAAGATTAATTCTCAAACTGAACGCAGTTGGGATTCAAGGAAACACATGTACATGGATTAGGGAGTGGTTAACATGTAGAAAACAGAAAGTACTGATTAGAGGAAAAACCTCAGAATGGAGTGTGGTAACCAGCGGTGTACCACAGGGATCAGTATTAGGTCCTCTGCTATTCCTAATCTACATTAATGATTTAGATTCTGGTATAGTAAGCAAACTTGTTAAATTTGCAGATGACACAAAAGTAGGAGGAGTGGCAAACACTGTTGCAGCAGCAAAGGTCATTCAAAATGATCTAGACAAGATTCAGAACTGGGCAGATACATGGCAAATGACATTTAATAGAGAAAAGTGTAAGGTACTGCACGCAGGAAATAAAAATGTACATTATAAATATCATATGGGAGATATTGAAATTGGAGAAGGAATCTATGAAAAAGACCTAGGAGTTTTTGTTGACTCAGAAATGTCTTCATCTAGGCAATGTGGGGAAGCTATAAAAAAGGCTAACAAGATGCTCGGATACATTGTGAAAAGTGTTGAATTTAAATCAAGGGAAGTAATGTTAAAACTGTACAATGCACTTGTAAGACCTCATCTTGAATATTGTGTGCAGTTCTGGTCACCTCGCTATAAAAAAGATATTGCTGCTCTAGAAAGAGTGCAAAGAAGAGCGACCAGAATTATTCCAGGCTTAAAAGGCATGTCATATGCAGACAGGCTAAAAGAATTGAATCTGTTCAGTCTTGAACAAAGAAGACTACGTGGCGACCTAATTCAAGCATTCAAAATTCTAAAAGGTATTGACAGTGTCGACGCAAGGGACTTTTTCAGCCTGAAAAAAGAAACAAGGACCAGGGGTCACAAACGGAGTTTAGAAAAAGGGGCATTCAGAACAGAAAATAGGAGACACTTTTTTACACAGAGAATTGTGAGGGTCTGGAATCAACTCCCCAGTAATGTTGTTGAAGCTGACACCCTGGGATCCTTCAAGAAGCTGCTTGATGAGATTTTGGGATCAATAAGCTACTAACAACCAAACGAGCAAGATGGGCCGAATGGCCTCCTCTCGTTTGTAAGCTTTCTTATGTTCTTATGTTCTTATGAACTGCAGCTCAGGTAGCAGGGTCTCCAGCGAGAAGTCATGGGCCGGTCTGGAGTCCGATTGAGGGAGACTGCCCATTGACTAATGATGGATCGTCCGGTGGTGCCTTCCCACCTCCACCAGCAGAGGGAGAATGCCTGCTGCCCCCATCTCCACCAGCAGAGGGAGAATGCCTGCTGTCCCCATCTCCACCAGCAGAGGAAGAATGCCTGCTGTCCCCATCTCCACCAGCAGAGGAAGAATGCCTGCTGTTCCCATCTCCACCAACAGAGGAAGAATGCCTGCTGGTTTCGTCCCAAAACTGAGAGCCACACCAGTCCCCTGTAACAAGGGTAGACGACACGCCGCTCCCACCTCTGTTGCCAGGAGACTACAAGCCGCTCCCACCTCTGTCGCCAGGAGGTTACATGCCACTCCCACCTCCGTCGCCAGGAACAGAGCAGCAGGAGCTGCCTCTGCCTCCACCGCCAGGAGCAGAGCAGCAGGACCTGCCTCTGCCACCTCCACCAGCAGAGGGTAAATGCCTGCTGGATCCCCCGTCCACCAGCAAAGGGTAAATGCCTGCTGGGTCCCTTTCCACCAGCAGAGGATGAATGCCTGCTGGTCTGGAATTGCCCCAACTGAAGGAGTCAGTCCGGGAGCTGTCAGCACGTCTGCTGACAGCCTCACCATTGGCAGCATTTCTGCCTGCAGCCTGGCTACTGGCAACATTGCCGCCCATGAGCCCCTTAAAGTCCTTGTTCTTGGCTGGGGACTTTGAGCTTGTTTCCTGCTATAATTACCTTGTAACAATTTGCTATTGCATGGTAAAACAGTTTGAATATTAGTGAATTTGGAAACAGACATACAGATCTTTATTGGTAAAGTTAAGCTTCAGTGCAGTTATTATATGGGACTACATGGAGAAAAACTGCAAACAAATCCATTACCAGATTGCTACCCAATAATTACCAAGTTACCATCTGTGTCCATCAATCCAGCGTCTCTGGGGTTGTTACAGGGAAATATATTGAGTATAACTGTGTAAGTATGTGGAAACCGTACTGTAAAATAAATTAATGCCTGTTAGGCGGTTATAATCACAGTTTATTGGAGCTGTTATGAGGAATGCATAGATGGTAGTTTTCAGTATACAAAATTAAGCACTGAAATCTATACAATTTCTTTATTATCTTCATCCATCAATCCTAGTTTACAGGTGACAACATCTACCAGTTCTAACATTTTCAGTGTAAAGTACAATACTATTGATAAGTCTGCTGAATTCCAGGAGAAAAAGGGTGCTTTCTCTTTAGATAAAGTGCTGAACAATACAAGTCAAAGGGAAAACTATTAGTACTCTCCCCTGAAACTTAATTAAAAATGCTCCATTTTGGGCTTGATCCAATGTGAAATCTCATGAGTGCAGTCCAGCGAACTGAAGAAAAAGCACACTAAACCATGTTGGATTGTGGTCAAAAGCAGAGCATTTTGACTGAAGTTTTGGGAGAGTAGCAATATGTTTCCCTTTGCACTAATTTTGTCCAGCACTTGTGTAAAGCTTTGTCTGAAGTGACATACTGGAAATAATCCAAATGATATTCAGCACAACCATAGAACTAAGTGTTATTGTTCTGAATGAACATAAAGGCAAGAAAAGACAAAATACCCAACGCTGGTGCTTGAATTTATAACTGATGGGGAGAAGCTCTGACTTATCCTTCATAGTTTTAATTTGTTCATGAACATCTGTGTCCATAACATGTTTGTATTTATATGCAAAATCTAACAGTGATTTTCATATAGGTGATGGTGGTGATGAACTGTTACAATGGTTTATCAGAGATAATTTATAAAAAAATTTAAAGTTAACAGACATGAAGTAAGAATAATTGTGGAAGGGTGGTGGGTAATTCACTGACACAGGAGGCAGACAGGTGAATTTGGCAACACCGCACAAGTGCCCAGTTTTATTTCAGGGTGCTATTTTTCTTTTATCCCGCAAATGGCGCTGTAGGTCCGTGGTCTGATTTACCAACGATGGTAAACAGAACCACGGGCATACCAAGCGATGGTACACAATACCGGCGCCCTTGCAGGTGCTTTGAAACAATAATTCAAAACAGAAGGCACAAAGAAACGGAAAATAAAACAGTAACAAAACTACAAAGAAAAGGTACTGCACTTGACAGCTATATCCCAGTCGCTGCTACCCGTGCGACCCGGATCACCGTCCTACACTGCCGGCTAACTAGCCTGCTCCGTTACAATACTCCGGGGTCTGCCCAAGGGTTCCCCCCTCTGACTGTCTCGCTTTAACACACTCAGTTTCAGTTTCGGTTTCTCCCGACTGGTTCTCGGTCCTCGACCAGCGCTTCTGCACTCTCGTTGTGTTTAAAGGGCAGACCTGAGGAAACAGCAGAGCATTATTTTATAGGGCTAACAATCTCCCAAGACTCGCCTCTCAGCCATTCAGAGAGGGGGAAAGTCCACACACCCACTTTCCCACCTCCCCGTGTCACTGCCATTACTCACAGGTGGTTGTTGGACGACTGCTGCTCTCTTCCTGCAGCCCTGTTAACACGGCAGCAGAGTCAGCACAGATCTCCCCCTGCTACAATAATATATGATTAATCAAACATGTAAAGATTCACATGGGGCTACTATGAACATCAGCGCAAGTTGGCCAAGTAGTAATTTAAAGAAGGGAAAAAATGGTACAACAATTTACATAAATGGAATCAGGTGAATCGTTAATCTACCAAACAATAACTTCAGTGTACAGTGCTGCAGGAAGACTTGTCCAGAGACAGGTTAAGTGGGGAATGGATATTTGTTCCTCCTCTGAAGCCTATAGGACATTATTTTCTTGCTCTAAAGATCATAGACGAAACACTACTCACACAGTACATGGTTAACCCATGGAGCCATCAAGTGGTTTGTTGACAACCATAATAATGAGGTTATCGGGGAGACAAGAGTTACCACAGGACGAATTCCCCAGATGATGAGTACAGTACAGATAATATACAATATTAAACTTTCTTAGAATGAAGCCAACCGGTTTGTGTTTGTGGAAGTTGTAACAGGGTCCCTTCAAACTGCTCCCTTATGAAATCACTCTCATCTTCTAAAGCCTCCAGTTCAGATTTGAGTGCTCTGTTCTGCTCAGTGAGCTTGGCAATTGTCAGTGATGCAGTTGGTGCCATCCCCACCACATCTTTAAATTCAGAATTATAGGTATAAATATTTTAAAAAGTAAATCATCATCAACTACACTTAATTCATAATATATTATATATCTGTTTGCATCCACGAGTTGCTTTCCCAAGTATAAAAAAACAATTACAGAAAATTGAAAAATGGTCTCTATTAAAAATGATCTATATTTGTTCATTTGTACAGTTGTTTGTGCATGTTATTGTTAAGACCTCAATGAAAATGAGAAATATATTGATTTTTTTTTTATGATTTAAAAACAAATACAATTGTTGCTGTTCACAAGAGTTACCTTTTGGTGTCATCCTCAAGCGACACTTTTTCCTCTCACTCTATAGCTGTATTTTTTCTTGTAGTCTTTCGAATAAATGGCATAATTGCTGCTGGAACATGCATTAACATAAGTGGAGCTGATAGTCACATATGAATTCACAAACATGAAGTAATTTTGGGTGCCTAATTATTTTTACACTGTGTAAAAAAAAAAAAAAAATATATATATATATATATATATATATATATATATATATATATATATATATATATATATATATATATATATATATATATATATAGTTGTAGAAAAAGATTATTTAAAGATCCTGATGATTAGCATTTCACTTTTGGTAAACGCAAAAATAAAGATCACACAAGAAAATGGGTTTTACAGTATCTACACACTATAGTTATTAAGGCTGCCACATTTACTTAAAAAAAAAGTGTAGCTAGTCAAACCAGAGGCTATCCTGAACAGCAACTTTAGTGTAGAATAAGCCTCCCTTCTTCTTTTGTAGTTTTAACAGTATTTAGAAGAACTAATTCAATTTTATCAGATTTTTTTTTTTTTTTTTTTTTTTATAATCCCTGGTATTTGGCACTTAAATTTTGTTTAAAATTTATGGCAGTATCCTAGTTAAAGTATCGTATTTTGCGGAATGTGCACGGAACTACTCTATAAATAATCTGTACAGATTATTATTATTTTTTATAAAACAGCAAACGTAAAAGTAAATGCACTGACCTCATCAAAATCAACATCAAAGTTATTCAAGCACTTTATAGTAGCTTGTGAAACAGTGTTGTAATTAACAGCCTGTATCTAAAGTGTATCTGCAAGAAGAGCTTTCAGTTCTAATAAGTCAGATGCATGTTCACCATTGAGGTCTTGCAAAACAAATACAATGTGTAACCCATACTAATCTTGGGCGTCAGTCAACTTGTCAGTGACCCTGACAAGCAACCAGACTGTTTTACCAATTCCATAATCTCCTGCTTGTGATACTGGGCAACTTTAGATAAGTATTCAAAGGAATCACTCCACCATTTGCTACACTCAATCTGAAGAATTTACATAACTTTTGGTTGTTCAATTTATCAAGAGGGATATTTGTGCAAACAAACACCTCTGTACGGTCAAAATGTAATGTGTTTCCTGCTTCACGGTTTTCAGTTGACCTTTTCAGTTGACCTTGAAGCTGGCTAAAGGCTGCTGTCGCTGCGTCTGACGGTTGGGGACTTTGTTTCTGAATTTGATTTACCCGGTCAAGAGAAGCAGGCCTCACCCCTACTCCCCTACTGCACTTTAATAACTCCACTCAATTTCACTTGACAATATATTAGAGTACTGATAGTACGGGACTATTTTCTTATCTTATATCTCACTATCAACTGCTTTATATATCTTGATATCAATTAAGATCTTAACTACATTTAACAGACATTAATGATACTGTGTTGCTATTTTTTAAGTGTCAGTTTGTAATTGTTGTTAACTGACTAATTGTTGTATGTTTTAATGTGTGTGTCAGAGTGAATGACTGGATAGAAAATGGGGTTAGTTATTTGGTCGGTGGGTGGCTCCTGATTTCTGCTAGAGTGCTTGGCACAAACTGATTGTGGTCCTTGCCTGTTTTATGTTTGGGTGTTTTATTTCATATAGAGGGATTTTGGATTTTGGATTTTGTTGACATACCCGTACTCAATACAGTGAGTTTGAATTCAGACTGAGCTCCTGCTCTCTGTACTGTAATCAGTGGGGAGCCTGGTTCGCTACATTAGTTATAACTAGGGCTGTTCCGACTAATAGATTAATCAGACTGATTAATCATCTGAAGAGTTGATTGCAAATTAGATTTTTTATTTTTTACAATTTAACAGCGCAGATTTTTATTTTTTTTCTGTTTGGGCATACAGTTAAAATCCAAATTAACTAACACCTGGAAAATGATGCTAGTCGTCAGAAACTGTATCACGTGGAGATAGTTGGAGAGAACAGAAAATGGAGGTGTTACGAACCAAAGAGAAAACTCAAATCTAGTTTGGGGTGTAAATTAGGAAGGAAAAATCCATGGAAAAAAAAAGGGTGTAACATTTTTTGTACCAGGGGAGTGTGAGTAGTTTGCAGTATCGTTTTTTCCAATATTATTTCAGAGAACGAGTAAATAAATACACACATATATATATATATATATATATATATATATATATATATATATATATATAATATATATATATATATATATATATATATATAAAGTGTTTTATGTAAAATTTGTCTGTTAGTTTATAGTAATAGTGTTAGTATATTTGTGAGTCGTTGTTTGTTTAGCTGGTCGTAGATCAACAAAAAACTCAGATAGTGCAGTTTGGGGGGAACGGGGTACTGACTTGCCGGAACGGCTGCTGCTGTGTGCCTAATTCTGGTGTGTCGGTGGAGGAATGCTTGATGGTGGTAGGGGAGATTGTGGGCTTTAACAAAATAAAATCAGCTTTTAGGATGAATAATGCTCTAGTCGTTTTTTTAACTGATATGGATTTGGTAAACGAGCTAGTGGAGGAGGGGTTTAGTGTGCAGGGGTCTTTTATTGAAGTTTCACCTTTAGTGAATCCTGTAACCAAAGTAATACTGTCTATTGCTCCTCCCTTCTTAAAAAAAAATGAGTTAATGGAAAGAGTTGTCAATAATAATAATAATAATAATAATAATAATAATAATAATAATAAACTTTATTTTGTATAGCGCCCTTAAAAGCAGTCATCTCAGAGCGCTTCACAATTAATAGTACTACAATAATTAAACAGATTATGCATGAAAGAAACACAAGAAGATAAAACAATCATAAAATTATAAAAATGCTTTTCTAAAAAAGTAAGTCTTTAAATTAACTTTAAAAACATCTCAAAGAAGCTGAGTCCCTGATCTCTAGTGGAATAGAGTTCCATAATCTGGGGGCATAACAACAGAAGGCCCTGTCGCCCATAGAGCGTAGGCGAGCAGGCGGGACACACAGCAGTTTGAGATCGGCAGAGCAGAGGTTGCAAGTGGGAGTGTAAAAAGATAAAAGTTCTGACAGATAAGTTGGAGCCTGAATGGCTGGTTGTGCCACCTTGCCCAGAGGAAGAAAGTACAGAACTGCCCCAGTCTGACCACGAGACAGGGAGTAAGACAGGGGCACCGAGGCTGAAACTGTGGCTCTGGAGAACGGGCGAAGCCGCTGAAGAAGACGGGGTAGATGATGAGGAAGATGAGAACATGAACAAGTCAGATGACAGGGGGACTCTCTGATTCCTCGTTAATCCCGGACGTCCCTGACAACCAACCAGTCAACATTGCAGTATATTAACAATTTTCTTGACAGTACCAAAGGTAAGAGGGGAGTGGACATTAAAAGTTTTTTTTGCCGATTTAAAATTGGATTTACATTCTGCACATGTAGTCTCCAGGAAGTCCACTCTTGAGGAGTTAGATCAGCAGAAGAGATACTGTTTAAAAAAAAAAAAAGTAGAACAGACAGCAAAGAAAATGATGATACGATCAAAAACATTATTTTAAAATGGATTTTTTTAATAAGATATATTATTTTATTTTTTAGTGTTTGTTTTAACTTGGTCATAAATATTTTATCCGCCATGGAAGTCTATTTCTATTTCTTTTAACATTAATGGTTGTAGACAGTCTTTTAAAAGAGCACAGTTATTTGATTTCTTTAAAGCAGAAAAGGGCTGGGGTTGTGTTGCTGCAGGGGACGTACATTGAGCAGGAGAATGAGATGGTCTGTCTGTCAGAGTGGGGAGGTCAGTGTGTATTCAGTCATGGGTCCAGCACCAACGGGAGTAGTGGTGCTTTTTAAATCAGACCTGGGTGTCAGTGTAAAGCAAGTAGGAGATTGAGAAAGGGCTGCTTTTAAAAGTACAGACAGAAATAGCTGGTTTTAACTTTTATAAATAATTATGCACCAAATACAGGAAGAGAAATAACTGTTTTTCTAACAAGTTGAATCAAACCATTTTAAAATGTAATAATAATTACATATTACTGATTGCAAGTGATTTTTAATTGCACTATAGATTTTACAAAGGATAGGAATACTGAAGAGCCACATCCTCAATCCTTCAGAGAGCTAACTGCAGTTTTACAGTTCAGTGGTCTGGTTGACGTATGGAGATGTCTGCACCCTCTTGCCCGACAGTACACCTGGTCCCAGTCTCGTAATGATTACACATTTAGAGCTGGACCAGTTTTGTTCATTCCACTGTCGCCTCAATTTTTTGTAGGAGCAAGTATCATTCCCAGTAGTCTATCGGACCACCACTGCCTGTTAGTCAATGTACTTATTCCAACTGAAGGGCACATGTTTTCTTCTTGGCATTTTAACATTCAGTTATTAAAAAATTGCAAATTTGGAAATATTTTTAGAGTTTTGGAAAGTCTGGCAAAAACAAAGGAACAATTATGAAGATTTAAGGCAGTGTGGGACATGGGGGGGGGGGGGGGGGGGCTAATTCTAATTCAAATTTGTCAGCAGTACACTCTGGAGGCAACCAGGTCACTGGACAAATCAGTCACAGTTAGACAGAGAAATAACAAAGATCACTCTGTGCAAACTTTCCAAAAAATAAAAGAATAAAGAAATTTATTGGGCAGCTTGCTAGAGGAGGTGGTGAAGGAGGCTTTGGTGTATTCTCACTTCGTGGAGCTGAGGGACATGGATGCACTCACTTCCTCCTTCTTTGGTCTGGAGAAGAAGAGAGCACACAGCCAGCAGTTGGTGTGTGCGGATACCCTGCGGCAGAGAACTACACAGCAGAGAGATCAATGAGGCGGCTGTGCAGTTCTACAAAGAGCTATTCACAAAAGAACAGTGTGATCCTGATGACACAGAGACCCTGCTCCAGGATCTACCCAGCCTGAGTGAAGAGGAGCACAGTGAACTGGATAAAGATCTGACCTTCGAGGAACTGACCACTGCAATGACATAGCTCTCCAGTTGGAAGTCGTCTGGGATAGACAGCCTCCTCGCTGAGTTTTTCAAACATTTCTGGCCAGTGATTGGGTAGGTCTTCTTCCAGGTGCTGAAGGAGAGTCTGGAGAGAAAAGAACTGCCACTCAGCTGCCGCAGGGCAGTGATCACACTGCTGCCCAAGAAAGGAGACCTCTGCCTTTTAAAGAAATGGAGACATGTTTCGCTGTTAAGTGTTGATTAAAAAATAATTTCCAAATATCTCTCAGATAGGCTTAAAAAATGTATTAATACTGTGATACACAAAGATCAAAGTTATTGTATCCCAGGAAGATCTATTTTTGATAACCTGTTTTTAATTACAGATTTTTTTAACTTTGAATGAAACATGTCATTTTAATGTGGGATTGATCTCCCTTCTTCAAGAGAAGGCTTTCGATAGGGTCAACCATATCTACCTTGTGAAAGTCCCGAGAGCCTTTCGGGTTTGGCCCTGTTTTTATTTCCTACATAGAGCTTTTATTCTGTATTGTTTTTAGTATTTTAAAGATTAATAATGGGTTGAGCAAACCTATCTCAGTGAGCAGGGGCATTAGACAGGGCTGCTCTCTCTGGCATGCTGTATTTGTTCTCTATAGAGCCACTGTTGCATCTTCTGAGGGGCATGTTGTCTGGCTGGGCGATGCCTGCCTCACTCATCCCTGTCTCTGTCAAAGTATCAGCCTACGATCAGCATGGATAAACTGGGTAAATTGCAACACCTTCCTGTCAGGCAGTTGGCAGGAGGGCCACACCCCACCCCCACCCCCCATGCTGCCTCAGGCCCTGCAGTGGGATAGGACTGAAATTAAGGTGTTGGGGGGTGTTCTTTGGGACAGAGCTGTTTATGCAGAGGAACTGGGAAGGCCTGATGGATAAGGTGAGGGGGCAGTTGCACAGCTGGTAGGGGCTGCTGGCTCGGCTGTCATTCAAGGGGAGGATTCTGGTCATCAATACTTTGGTGGTGTTATGGAACAAGCTGGCATGTCTGGACTCCCCACAGGGAATGGTAGAGGAGATTCAGAGACGAGACACTGGCTGAGGCCGGCAGTTCAGTAGCTCCCCACTGATGAAGGGGGGCAACGCCTGGTCAGCATTGTCAGCAGGGTGGCAGCCTTCAGACTGCAGGCAGTAAAAATGCTCCTTTATGCTGAGGAAGGTGCTCACTCAAGAGAGATATCCTTTTATTTTCTGAGAAGAGTAGGAGGAATAGGGCTTGATCGGAACTTGTTCTTAATTGATTTTTTTCAGGTTAGATAAAATGTGGCAATTGGAGAGGGAGGCGGGGTCAGTGACAGGGCAGTCGTTACTAGAGGATCCCCTCTTTAATACCCTTTTTCGCATTCAGCTTTTTCAGGTCGGGGGTGCTGTGAGCCAGTTTTGTCAAGGCCAGTGTAACCTGACTGGCTCATCTGATTAAGTCAGGCCACCCCTGTTGGATTTCAGTGGCTCAGCTGGCTGGATGACTGGGCTGGCACTCGGAGAGGCTGGCTGAGAGAATGATTGATTAATGAGCTGAAGAACTCTCTCTCCCCGAAACTCAAACAGGCTTTGGGAGAGAGGCTAGCTGGGGGGTCAGATCAGGGAGGGGACCCCTTTTGCCCAATAGTTTTTTTTTTATTTTTTATCCCCAGGTTTAGGTGAGGAAGAGAGCGGGGAAGGAGTGAGAATAGGGAAAGTGGAGAGAGTAAAATCTATAGCTCTCCACACAGCAGAGGGAGGAAAAAACTACATGAGCTGCATGTTAAAACAGTCCAGTCCAACCAGCTAAAAGGGACTGCAGACACAAAATGGAGAAGCCATTTACATGTAGCAGAGGGTGTTGTACAAACCGCCCTTAACAAAAAGATCAGAGGACCTGCAGTGGAGGATCCTACACTATGCTGTGTCGAGGGGATGGTTCTTCCAGAGTGGACCCCAGCATCAGTGCAGAGTGCTGTTTCTGTGGGGAGAAGGAGACAGTGTTCCATACGTTCAGTGACTGTGTCAGGCTGGGGTCATTCTTTCACCTCCTGCAGGGCTTCCTGCATGTTTTTGAGGTGATCTTCAGCAAGGAGATCGTTATTCTTCAGTTCGCCTATAGTTTTAAAACAAGGAATAATAGTGTTTTAATTAGCTTTATTTTAGGGCAGGCAAAATTCGCCATTTTAAAATCCAGGAAAAATAAGATTTTAGAGGCAGGATTAACAGATGTCAATTTTAATTATTTTAAAATGGCCAGTAACCTAGAGGGCTTTCAGAAGAGGTGGTGTGTGGGAGATGCCTTGTGCTTATTGTGTGAGGAGGGAGAGCTGCTGTTTAACTTCTAGTTTTAATTTCTATTTGTTTTTATTGTTCTACAGTGTTTCTATTACATTGATATTAATCAGTTTTTACAGGAAAAACACTGTTTAGATTTTTTTTTTTAATACAGACCGGAGCCAGCAAGTATCTTAATTGGGTTGTGTTTTACCGTCTTTGTTATTGAATGGATTTTAATTGCAATGATTTAATAAAGGATCTTAAAAGCCAAAGTATCTCTATAATCTGTATTATTGCAGTTTGTTTGTAGCATACTATCAGACCTAGAGGGGGGCGAGTTAATTGCTGACTCTGGAGTTGGCGCAGCCTACAGGGGTTTGCAGGGGTTTGCAGGGGTGTGTGTGTGGGTGTGTGTGTGTGTGTGGGGGGGGGGGGGGTACTTTATTATTGAGACTTGTTGTTTTGTATTGCACAATGAGTTCTATTATGTTTTTAGTTTGTAGTGTGTGTGTGTGGTTTTGTTTATATAACAAGCACTTTAGTCTTGAGGTTCTTTTTATATTATTCGTTCCCTTGTGCATTTAACCTCCTCTATACTGAGACTTGATTGCACAACGTCACTTTGTATTGCTACTACTGTTTGTGATTATTGTTAGATATATTTTAAAGATATACAATCGCAGATTTTAACTAGACTATCAAATAAAGATTATTTTTACCTCTTGTGTGTAGTTGGCATTCTTTGAGCACCCAAGTTCCTTCATTCTTTTATTTAATAGATCCAGACCTTACTAGGCATCAAAGGTGGTGGCAGCGGCAGTGCTACTAGAACCTGTGTGACTTCACCTGTATTCGGGGAGTGATTGTTACACATTATACAATAAAGCCTAGGACACACATGAGCGGCACTTCACCGTGTGCGAGGAGCCCACCACTGTACAACAACCCCAAAAATGTATATCATTCTTGAACTTCTACTGCTTGAACCCAGAGTGAAAGACCACGTCCATCTCCAGAAATTTTTATCAGGATCTAACTTTATAAGTTCCCATATCAGAACACCACCACCATATTTGCCATGTATGTAAAATATGATATTTATTTTGGGATACAATGTGAAAGCCTTTTTCTACAAAGAAACAGCTATTATATATTGGCACTCTACTTAACAAGACTAGACTGTGGTACTGTATATGTAGTTATACATTGTATAGGAGCTGCTATTAAGGTAAAAAAACGGATCACATCTTTGCAATTGTATACTCAATAATCAGTCGGCTGGCAGCTGTTAATTACTTGACCTGTATATTTGACAAGTGATACAGGATGTCCAGTAACTGGATTAATGCGGGAGGCAGGTGGTTAGTATTTGTTTTGGATCATTCAATAGACCCATAACCATTGCCCTTGAAATTCTTATTTTTAGAATCAAATAGCTCGGGATGCTGAGAAACTTTCGTTATCAGCAGCTCCTCCATGTTGATGGATATTCGAGTTCATCAGGACATGACGTGTCCCACCCCGTGGACCTGGTTGGCTAGACCTAGATTTGCCGCTGTGGGAAAATGTTTGAGCAACAAAATATTGCTCGCTGAGCGATATTTTGCTATTTTAAAAATGCTGACACAGTATAGCCAAAATAAATGTTGTGCTCCCTTGTACTGGAATGGTGGGTTTGTTCTTACATGCCGAGAATTTGGGCTTCATGTAACGTTTCTGTGTAGGCCTACATGTTGAAGTACTTTACAAGAGTAACCAAATGTTTAAAACTAAAAGTTAATATCTTTAAAGTGTTTAAAACATTCATACCTTCTTTATTAGTATTCTAGTTTGTTTACATTTGTGCCTTTAAGCACACTTTAAGCATTTGTGGAGCACTGTGCCTTTAAGAAATGAATAATTTAAACAGAAGTAGGTGACATCAGTGACGTGCGAGTATGTCCATGGACTTAAAAATAAAAATGTACCGTAGTCGTAGCTTACTACAAAGATAAGAAGTAAAAGAACATTTATCAAAAAAGCTTAACCATCACTGAAAGAGACGCTGCTTCAAGCAAAGCTCTCCGTGAGTAGAAAAGAGTTTATTGTTTGTACATGTTAAAGAAATAATACGTATTGCTTTCTAACATTTAACTCGAACTGTGGCAAAAAAAAAAAAAATAGGCTAAAGAGGGAAAGTCTGGTTTATGTTTAATTTAATGGTGCAACAAATACAATATATATTATGGTGTGACAAAGTGCCCGCCCCTGTGTATATTATCTGTTATGTGTTGCATGTGGTGTGTTTAAATGTTGGTGTATAGACATTGGTACACGGGATATAAACGGGTCTGTGTTACACGAGTGTTTAAAATGTATATGTTTATTTAGGCACGAGGATTGCACAGCACTTCACGTGCAAGTAAAATGTAGGAATATGTAAGCACGGGGAATGCACTTTATTAATTCACGTGCTGGGATTCAAGTGAATAATTAATTGGTAATTGAATCCCAGCACAACAGTATATATAGATGCATGTTGTCACATACTCGCAGTGGTGTGTTCGGGAGTGGAGAACGGGAGAGAGAGAAAGAGATAGATAAGTGTAAGTATTGCTTTCCATCTGATGATGTAGATATCCTTCAGTTGGTGTTGATGGCTGAAGTGTAATGCTGGCTCCAGGGATCAGCTTATTTTGCCTCCCCAGCGCATCCACACACACAATAGCTGCGATGCTGGCTCCGGGGATCAACCCAGTACGGTCTCCACAGCGCATCAGCATGACAACCGTCTGGATTGAGCTAAGTAGGGTACATCTCTGGGGTCTTCAAGCGGGCACCTTCCATCCTCTGTGTTTCGTTGACTAGCCCACGACACCTCAAGGGCTCAACAGTGATTCTGGCATCCCAACATCACCCCCTTCCATCCTCCACTCAGCTTAGCCCAGCTTACTTGCCCGTATATCAGCGTTGCTTTCTTTCTATTGTGCTTGAGATCCCCATCCAGAATCTTTCCATCTCAACCACATCCAGTTGCTGCTCCTTTCTGCTGCTTCAGATAAGTTCTTCACTGCGCGACGCAACTCTTGGCCACTGAACCCGACGTCTCTGAGAAACTTCCACTGGGTAAACTCGGACTCTCCATCCTCACTGTTCCGCTTCAGCAGCTAGTTGAGCATACCGAAGTTCCTTCCTCTCATACGCCTCATCCACATCATCCTCCCATGGCACTGTTAACTACCAGATGAACAAGGCTTGCTGATCCAGACCACAAGACAATGTCTGGTTGAAAGTTAGTGGTGGCAATCTCAGGTGGAAAAATAAGCCTTTGGCCAACATCTGCCAGCATCTTCCAGTCTCTAGCAGTTGTCCTGAGTGAGGCTTGGTTTTAACACCTTTTCTTGGTGGTTGCTCTCCTGGATGGAGGAATGTTGTCTTTTGTGTGCAATGCTTTCATGGAACTGGTGGCAACTTATTGGTCAGGTTACTCTTGTCTTCCAATGCTAAGGCCAAACATTGCAACACCTGGTCATGGCGCCAAGTAAACCTTGGCTAAGACCCACCTTACATCCTGTCAAAATGTGCCTTAATTTTGCAGATGATGAACACAAAGGACATGACGGAGCCTCACCCATCTAGAGGTTTAGGTTCTATGGTGATGGGAGAACATCATATGCTGATCTGATGAAGAAACTGATCCTGCTCTGTTCCATTGTCTATTGGTCTTGCCAGCCGATCTTGTGTTGTTCCACACTTTCCCATTTCACCCATTCTCCCTGCTTGGCCTGGGAAATGGCCTTTACACACCTGATCCTTTCCTCCTGCTTTTGCACCTCATTGTCTACCAGCTTCCTCCGCTGAGCTGGGGTTGCCCTTTGCCATGTAGGAGGACCTAAACTGAGACCAAGGCCTCCTTTTCCATGCTGAACTTGCCCCATAATATCTCTGATTCGAAGAGCAGCCTTAGCATCTTCCACAGCTTTCTTTGTCTTCCATTTTCTTACAGGTTTTAATACAGGTGTTGCCTCCCTTACGCATTTGTCGCACGAATCTACTAATGTCATTTCCAGTCGGACTATGGCGCACTTAAACTCCTTGGTTAGAGCAGAGATTGGTAGCTGCAGTATTCCTTTACCATAAAGTCCCACTGCTAAGGCAACGTGGAACTCCAAACAATTTCCTGATGGTATGAACTGATTAAAGCTTTTTTTGTGCAAATATTTTTAGTGTTGTTTATTTTTACTATTTGCGTAATATACAATAGCTATAGACAACTTCGAAGTTGACTATAAAATCCAGTCCTGTGAAAGTCTTGCGATGTGATTTATAGCTGGAATTGAGTAGATTTGGTCAGGCTACAGCAAACCGCTCCCCCTTCTCAACCCACTTGTAGTCAACAAACGATAGCTGCGTTTTGAAGGGTGAAAAGGGCTTGTTTTGGTTCCGCGAGATTTCACCTGGAATTTTTATTGTGTTTATTACCCCGAATGGTTTCTCATCCTCGTTCATTAAGTTCAAACGACATTTACATTGTCATTACTAGCATTTGATAATTTAAATAAAAATACACTGGTCAGAAATATGAAAAGGTATAAAAAAAAGCAAATTAATACATTAATGATAAAATGGTAAAAGCCTTTTTATTATATTAGGGTGATTTGGGGCAACACATTTAGTAAATCCCAGATCTCCTGGGACGGTCGTGAAGGTGGTGGTGCTGGAGGTAGTACACCTATATTCATAATATAATTGTAGCCGACTTCATGTCTGTTTATGCACATTCCGCACAGGGATCGCACTAACCTGCTGGTAGCCTATTGCTGCTTCACACTGAACATGAAGTTCTAAATGTGTTTATATTTAAGACACATTACACTGACGTTTCAGTTTAAATTGAATACATCAAGCGTGCTGCTTTTTATTATTTAAATACACAGTATTTTACTGTGCAGCACTTTATTAAAGTTTGTACAATATTTTAATAAAAAAAACCAAACCAATCTCTTCAGAACACTTTGTTCCTCAACCATAGTAAATTAGACAAAAAGGAAAAGGGTGCCACCACATTAGTAGTTTATTTAAACTACCATATACATTCACTGTCTACCTAAGAAAATGACTAACTTAAGGTGGCTATCTCCCAAATTAATTAATTGTGTAATTGTTGCTAATCGGGAGCTGGCCACCTGTATATAAACCCACAGCTTTCTGCATTCCGGGTTGGTGTACAGATGAAAGATTTAAAACTAAACTAAAACTCAAAAGTGCCATGAAAGCTACTGCCCAGCCGGACCTGAGCTGGTCAGTGACCTGAACTCGGTCACTACCAGCACATCAATTAATTTTGTGATGTGTTGTCTCCTGATTGGCTAACCAGTCTATCCTGTCTTTATAAAACACTCCAATTTCTAGCAATCTCTCTCATTTGAGCTTTGTTTGTTTTGCTGCCAATTCCTTACCATGCACCTGGTTTGACTGTTTCGCTTTATTGGTTCTGGCTGACGACTCTCGCTCTTTGGATCTCCCTTGCTTACAGAAATCGGACCATTATTTTGGATTACCCTTTTTGCTTATATGCGTAGATATGGAGTTGCCGATCGAGGCTTTCCTTCCATCTGACTTGGAAGACAGCCTTTCGCATTCCTGTGAAATATCATTGCAGTTAAGTAAAAGCTTGTGCACAAAAAATATTACAAGCATTGGCCTACAACCAAACTTAAAAGCGCTGTTCGACAAGGACATGGCAATCCTAGCAGGGTCTGACAGCAGCACAATGTTCCTGATGCTATGTGAAGCATCATTCTATGCAAAGCTCTCTCGGCTGGGCCGATCTACTCCAGCTGCCCGGACCGCTCGTCTCGGCGCCCCAGCACTGCAGTCTGCCTCGCAGGTCCCAGCCCAGCCCTTTGCCTCAGAGCGCTGTACGATCACTCGTTCATCTCTGAGGACGCCTCTGCCCAGCCAGCCAGCCTACACGCAGAGATACTTGCTGACATCAAGGACTAACTGCAGCCACTGGTCAAGGCCATTTCAATCACCAACATCAGGCTTGACGCTCAAAAAGCAGCTCGTCCTGCTTCATCAGAGCCTACGGTCCTGCTTGACTCTCAGTGACATCATTTGCTCCAGCGCCGGCTCCATGGCAACCAGCTGGTGTTCAAAGCCAACTGTTTTCAATTCATTGCTATAAAGTACCTTGTGATTGTATTACACCTCGCTGCCAGACCAGCTAAGTGCTTTCAATCTGTTGCTATATTTCGCTGTTTAACCGATGATAAATATCATTGGAATTTTGTTAGCAGCAAACACACTTATGGTTTTCTGAGATCTTACCCTCTCAATTCAGTCATGCAATACCTGTAATTTACTCTGCTAACTAAATAATTTCAATTGCATTTCTCCCCTATTTAAAAACAACAAACAAAAAAAACAAACAAAACACTGCACCTCATAGATAAATATGCGTTGGATGGTATCGATGTAAGGGACTCTCTTACTGTTCAGATGGATGCAGCAAAACGTACGTCTGCTCCACCTACAAAGCGGACTCCTTCTCTAGCACAGCCTCACAGTCAATAGCTGCAACGCATCTAGCAGTGCTCGAAAGCAGCAGCCGCTCTGCTTAGCCTTTCAACTCTGCTCCTTCCACCTGCCCAGCCGCGCAGCACACAGCCCGCTTCATCTTGCAGCACTCTGCTCAACCCCAACCTGCCATTGCTCCAACCTTTTTAGCAACATTATCCAGCAGCTCAGCCGCGCAGCAGTTTTTGATGGAAGCTCTGCCTTTTTAGCAACTCTAGCCATCAGAAAACCGCAGCCTCAGCTAATCTCGCCAACCTCCATCATGACATCTCCATTCACCAGACTGGAAGCAAGGAAGGACAAAAAAATGTGGACAACTCTACTGCAGCACTGGAATGGGCTATCTGTGTTCCACGAAGATTGCATAGAGGCCGCAGATCTTGCACTGGCCAATAAATGGTTTTCGGCCAATGGCCCCCTGAAATAGCAATTCTATCACCGGAAGAGAAATCCACTGCATTATTGGAATTATACCCTATACTTGCAGCTGGTTTTCATCTGTGTCAGGTCATGGTCTAGAAAATCAATTCTGTTCTGTAGTGGTAATTCATCTATATAATCAATAAAGGCCGATATTCAATATCGTTCATCATGAAATTACTGTGAAAGCTCATATGGCTATCAGTGTCCAACTATTTCTTAATTCAAGCCAGGCATGTGCCCGGTTCCTCTAAAAACGCTGCCAATGCTCTCCCGTTTGCAGATCTCCAAATTCCACCAGATCATACCAGCAGCATCGCTTATCCCTCTGCAACCTCCTCCCTTCCATCACCTCATCATGGAATAAATTCATCCCTTTCCAGTTTACTTCCCTCTGCTCAGGGCTACATGACAGCAGCTCCTGCTGCAGCAACCAACTCATCATACAGAACAGCATGGAATTCATACTCCTGATTCTGCACCCCGCACCAAATCATCCCGGTACAGTTCAACCACAACAGGATCCTGGCATTCGTCGTGCACCTCCGGGACATGCTACAGCTGTCAACCACTACCATTAAATCCTATCTCTCTGGGATTCAACACCATTACCGACTCCAGTGCATCCCAGCACCCACCCTCCTCTCACTCCCTGCAGTCAGCATGACACTCCGCGGAATCAACGTCTCTCCCACCAACTTCCCCTATCAGGATGCCAATTACGATGGACATCCTCCTAAAGATGATTTCCATCCTCTGTAATGGATGCTTCAATCCAGAAGACAACATCATAATGGAAGCAATCTGCATAACTGCTGCCTTCGGGTTTCTAAGATGTGCAGAGTTCACATTGCATCCTTTTCCAGCTTCAGGAATCAGAGTGAGCGACCTCTCCTGCAATAAAGACCAGCACTTCCTGCTGTTACTCAAGGAACATTGTCACTAGGAACTGGTTCTCATCTCATCTGTCCTCTCTCATAACTAAAGCAGGTCTGACACAGCAATTCTTCACAACTCACTCCTTCAGGATCAGAGCTGCAACTTCAGCTGCCAGAGCAGAACTAAATTAACATATTATTAAAACTCTAGGTCACTTCATCAGCAGTTAAGACATACATTAGAATGTCAACATCAGACATTATTTCAGCCCAGCAATCCATTGATAGCTTGCCCGGAGTAGGGGGGCCCTCTCCGTCGGGACTACCAGAGGTTTCCACCTTAAAAATAAAAAAGAAAGGTGGTTTTTCCTCTCTGCTGTGCAGATGGCTCTCTTCTAGGTTGTCTTACTAATCTTGCTATGTCCTGTTTGTCTTCTATTCTATAGTGTTGTGCAGGGCACAGTCTTCTTTCCCCTCACAGGTGTGGGACTTTCTAGCGGGGAGATGGGAGTCCGTTCTCTGGGAGGGATATTGATCAGTTCCCCCTAGCTTCTCAGGCATCCGCCATTCAAGCTCTCTAGCCAATGGCACACCTGGCTACTATCATCTTTAGCATTATGTGCACTATTCTGCTACGTTTCCATCTATACTGGACCTTTAGTTCCTCTACTCTCCCAAACTTTGTAATTAAACAACATCTGTTTCCTTAGAGCCCCCTTTAAGTGCCATTGCTGTGTAATCATATGGGCCTCTATATTACTTTCTTGGTAGACAGTAGCAATAATACAGCTACGCTAATTTAATACATATTTTTGTACAAACGTGATATTTTTTTCCCTTGTAGCTACTGTGAGCAGGGAGAGGGTTAATTCCTCCCTGCTGGAGAGAAAAAAATAAGCATTTGCAAATGCACATTTGTTGAATTGTCGAATTGATTTGTTAATTGTTTTATTATTAGTTATCCCCTGCACCTGGTGATCATTGTAAATTAGAGCCAGGTGCAGGGTATTTAAAGAAAGAAACCAGTCTATAGCATCCAATCCATATCTAATAAGTCAGCTTGTTCTCAGCAAGATTCGAATTCTGCACCAGGCTCAGCTCGGACTGGTTCTGGGAACACCACAACAGGCCTTTTCATCCAGTACTTTACATCGCAGGTGTGAGCAACCATGGTCTTTACTTGATACCTGCAAAAACTTCAATCTTGTTAGCTGGGCTCCCATCTCTACATTTTCATTCCCATCATCAGTGGGCAAACACATTTTAACTGAATCTGGGTCCATCAAAGAACCGCACATCCTTGCAACCAAGGCCTTCCATGCAAAAGGATATAATGCTTTGTAGCACAAAAGGGACGTGTCAGACCATCTGTGATACAATCCTGGTTCAAATCTTACCTTTTTCGTCTGTATTGGGGAAGTAAAATCGGCATTATCTTGCTTTACAGACATCAAGCATTGCATGTCACAGAAGTTTCTAATGTGGGATCATAGAACCAACTAAAAGGAAATGTAGGATTACATGAGCAAAACTAGAAATTAAGAGTTTTGGGGTCATCTTTGATCCTGATCTCTTATTTGAGACTCATATTAAGGAAGTTGCTGAAGTATCTTTTTACCGTTTGAAAAATATATCCAAACTTAGACCGATTATTTCTGTATCTGATGCCGAGAGACAAATGCATGCTTTTGTTTAATCTAGAATTTGATTATTGTAATGCACTTTTTTTTCTGGTGTCCCAAAACGTGTGGTATCCTGCTTGCAGCTTTTTCGGAATATCGCCACTAGAATTCTGACTAAAACCAGGAAAAGTGAACATAATACCCCAGTTTTGGCCTCTTTAAACTGGCTCCCTGTGCAGTATATAATTGATTTTAAGATTTTGCTGTTAATTTACAAGGCTGTGAATGGATTAGCACCTACTTATCTGAAAGAGTTACTGACCCAGTATCTCCCAAACCACACTCTGAGATCACAAGATGCAGCTTTGCTGGTTATTCCTAGGGTCAACAAAAGCAATACGGGTAGGGTCCTAAATTATGGAATGCTCTGCCTTCGTTTGTCAGGGAAGTTGGGACTGTTACAGTTTTCAAGTCAAGACTGACAACACACTTTTATAAGCGGGCTTTAAGTTTAAATTTGCTTCTTTTGTATTGTGTATACTGCTATTTAAGTATGTTATTTAAATGGTGTGCTTGTGGCAGTTGTATGTGTGACATGCTATACAAATGTATTGTGGTTTGTTCTTTTTTTCTGCTATGTATTATACAATGTTTTGCAATACCTTTGTATAAAAGCACAATATAAATGCAATAAGTAAATAAATAAATAAATAAAATAACATTATCAACTGACTTCAAGCAGGAGATTAATTCTGTCTACATTATACATATTTTTTTAATTATATTTTGTAAATGCTAAAATGCCCTTCAGTGATTAAACTCTCCTTCATTTATTTGTTATTACTGCAGTATTAGTAATAGTAATGACTAATATATTTTACACAAAAAAAAGATTAGTGCAGCATTAAAACATAATCACCATAGTAAGTGAATTGAAATGTGAAAAAAATATAACCATTTAAAAATGATAGCAATCAGCTTTCAATCTTATTTGGATTTCAAACACGAGAATGATTTAACGAAGCCAGTGACAGTACGTTGTCCCTGTTAAAGCATCTGTGAGGCTAGAGTGTATTAAATGGAATGTCCAGACAGTAATTTATGTGTACAGAAATAAAATAATTTATTTTTATTATCTATACACAACAAAATAATTAAATAACAAAAGAAAACAAAATGGCATGAGGGAAGGAGTGCGGGGTGAAATCCAAAACCGATCATGAGAACTCATCTTTAATCGTCTTCGTGGTAAACCATACATAAACAAAAAAAGACAAAAGAAATGTTAGTGTTTTTTTTTTAAAAATCCTGCTGCACCAAACTAGTCTCTCCCTCCACCCGTTACTCCTCCTATTTTACTTTCAGACCAACCCTGAACACAGTAGTACGTTCCCTTTAGTATGTAATGTCCCGCCTCTGTAGTCAGTGGAACACCAATCCCCAACTGACAAGTGTCCTTATCCTTCACTTGACTCAGTGACTGGAATTTACATACTCGTACTTCTGCCCCTCACCAAGGTGCCGCCCCTCAAAAGATGACTTTTGTCATGGTCACGAGATCTTGGTAAGGGAAGTCCCGAGTTGGTTTGATGCCATCTACTGTCAGGAGGCTGAATCACAGACTGAAATCCCTTTGACTCATCACAGCATCATATTTGGGCTAATTCACTGCCTGGTGCCCACAATTATCCTATATTGCCTTGTGACAGGGTAGACTAAATACCTGCATTGAAAAGTTCACCTTCCACCAGCAGGGGGAATAGGAGGAACCTGCACATCCAGCAGGCTCTGGCAACCACTGGGTTAACATTCCGTAGGAGTCGGCCTGCTTGGAGGCTGGTGGAGGGGAACGGGTCACACCTGGTTCCAAGTCCAGGTAATCGGTTAAGGAGCGGAACCAAGGTTTACAAACAGGGCGTCCTCTCCACCAGTCCTGATAGTGTTTGTGGGGCCGGGGAAGCGATTGCAAGACATGCGTTCTGTGCCTACATAAACTCTCCAGTTTTACATCCTGCAGAGTAACAAGGTAACGAATGATTCAGAAGACCAGGAGCAGTCCCTGGTGCAGCAGGGATACCTCGTCCTGCAAACAAACAGCGATACTGTTTAACTGCATGCATTACTACATGTATTTGCACCCCCTGCCCCACAGGACCAGTGTTTATAATTGTAAATATTAATCTATTTAAAGACAGTAACACTTTATTTTGGGAATATCTTTGTTGTTCTTTTGTGCATATAAATGTTTGTTTTATGTTATTTGAAAATACAGGAGATCCTCGACTTACGACGCGGCGGCAATGGTAGAGTCTACTGGTGGAAAACTCGCCAGACCCAGCTTTTCCACACCTTCCAAAGAGGCGAGCGGGGTAGGCAGTGGTGGAGCCACGGCAGGAGCAGCGGCAGTCTGCTACTGCTTCAATTACTGCAGGACCTGGGCCATCTGTGTCTTAAGGTCAGTTATGTCCCTTGCCTGCCTCGAGCACCTGACTCACTTTGCCATCTGTGGAGATGGGGAGCTGCTGCGAGAGGTTGGCGGCTGAGCCTTTGCACAGGGGATACCTTGTAAGGGGCTCTGAGACAGTTGGAGGAGGGAGGGATCCGGGGCCCCTAGGACTTCTAACGGTTCAGTGTCCCCATGGCCATGTCAAGCCTTTTGTGAAGCACCTAGGGCTGGAAAGCTGCATGGATTTTACAAAACGTTTTGTCCCCTATGGCTGAAGTGACGTGCTGGATGCCCAAGCACCACGCACATAATGTATGCCTATCCTCCTTGGGCATGTTCGTCCTGCAGGACATGCAAGCATGAAACCAGGATGTGCTAGCTGGGGTATATACCCTGGGCGCTGCACACCATCTTTCAAAGGAGTGCAAGGCACGGCAGCGCAAGGCACGGCAGCGCAAGGCACGGCAGCGCAAGGCAAGGCAGTGCCTACACACCCTGTGCACTGAGGTAGTGAAGCACTGTGTGTGCCGAGTGCACCAAGTACCGTGCGCACCAAATACCATGTGCACTAAGTAACATGTGCAACTAGTGCATGAGCACTGAGGCGCTATGCACACACCCGAGCACCACGTGCATGGAGTGCACAGAGCACCATTGCACAATGAATGCACAGAGGCACCATCAGCGGAGCAAAAACTCAAGCACAAACACATGCAAAGTGGGGTTGTACAAGAGGGTCAGCACACAGGTGGATGCACAACAACAGCTGCGCGAACGACAGCCGGCAGAGTCGCTCAACGCTAGGGGCAGCAAGCTGAGCCCTGGTGGAGGAACGCTGTTCTCCTTGAAGGTGTAGGCTGAAAGACAACACATGCACACACCAATACCGCACAGGCAGTCACTCTCATATGACAGACAGCCATAGAAAAGAAGGCCCATGACACAAGGCAAAGCAAGTCATGAAAAAGAAAGACAGAAGACACTCAAATGTGATTCCAGCCCTCAATACGAATGCAAGGGAGCTGCAGTCGACTCAGAGGAGCTCTTTCATAAACACAGTCTGGTTAGTGATACAGAAGCGTACCTTACCGTAGGTGAGAGGCAAAAGAGGAAGGGAGCTCCGCGGAGTGGCTACTTATTCCCGAGGACATCACTCAACAGAGGGGCCTATCGGCAGCTCTGACATAAAATGCTCAGCGAATACTTACCTATAGCAGGCATATCTCAAAAGTATTGGTTGGTGGTCAACTTTGAATTGAAAGGGAACTACTATATTTATTGCCGCTCTGCATGGCGAAATAGATCGCTTTTCGTTATGAATGTACCTCGTTCAACTCAAAATGGCCCAATCACAACTCAGTACCCAATTGGTTATATTAGGCACTGAATCGCTCTGTGCGTGGTGCTCCAGAATCTCCACATACAGACACCCAGACACAGGTAGCGTGCAGGCAGACTAAGAAACAGGAAAGATGAGAGAAAGCCAGCCGGTAGAACTGCGGCACACATGCACTCGATGGCAATTCAATGGTACAATTTAAACATGATCACATATAGCAAAGTCCCATTCCCTACCCCAGTCTATAAAACTGGCAATTTTACATGGTGCTTCATAGCAGCTGCCCCGGCGCTACAATTTATTACAGAATGCATGACAGGGATTCCACCGTATAATAAATATACCAATCAATCAATCAATCAATCTTTATTTTATATAGCGCCTTTCATAGTGGGCCACCACCACAAAGCGCTTTACAAGATGCAGAAACAACAAGAAAATCCATAATACTTTAAATACTGAAAAATGCATAATACATGATATATAGTATAAAAAAAAAAAAAAAAAAAAAAAAAAAAACCCTTTCCTATCTGGACAAAATTTTAAGTACAAAGTATATCTTAAAATTCATGTTTAATAAGAATTATATATTGTATAAAAAAAATTATTCTTAGGATACATTTTTTTTTTTTTTAAAGAGATTTTATATAGATATAGATATATATATATATATATATATATATATATATATATTATATATATATATACACACACACACACACACACACACACACACACACACACACACACATATATATATATATATATATATATATATATATATATATAATATATATAATATATATATATATATTATTATATATATGCATTATAAGTCAGTACGGTATTATTCGCCAACTTTATCGGTTATTAGCTATTGAAAAATTTTAATAATAATAATTTGTAACATTATCGTATTTACATTGTGAACCCACATAGAATCGCTTGGGTATACTGGAGCGTTGCAATACTGACCTCAATGTACAAAAGAAACCCGACTGCTGGGCAGAGCCTTGTGTACCCATGTACCAACATCTTGCACGTCCAGATATTTCAAACTTGAATAAACACTTTATTTTGATCACACTTTGTTGCTAAACAACGATGGGCGTCTTTTTTATTATTATTATTATTATTATTATTATTATTATTATTATTATTATTATTATTATTATTATTATTATTAACCAAACAAAACACAAAAAGACGACAAAGGTAACGATACATGTACAATACGTGTTAATACAATGTAGATCAGAAATAAATACCATTGGGCTGTGTCTTGCATATCTTGCACTATTTCTAGGTTGGCAGCGGGGCGGAACCCAATTGTTAGTTTTAATGTGAACAGCACGTGGATATTGAAAGGCAGGCAGGACAGGTTGGTAGCAGGTTTTATTTATTTATTTATTTATTTATCTATTTTATAGAGGGGAGCTGTGCAAGCAGAGGATCTGTCAGCTGAAGGGGAAGATATGCATGAAAGAGAATGAGTGGATTAAAGAAACGCACTTAACGGAATGGATATACGTTTGCTTTGCAGCGAAATTTGGCAAACTCTAAAGAAGGATGTTTTGTGTTTGTGAAATTCGTTACATTTTATTCATCACTATTGTTGCCTTGGTTGTACAAACAAATAAGTGCAATTTAGTAATTTCAAGTTCCTACTAAAACGCTGGTAGAAAATATCTGGGACCTTTTGTTTGTCATATTTTGTTACATCATAATGTCGTGGCAATCTGATAGTTGACAATGAAGAGTAAGGCGGAATAAAATTGTTCTTTGATATATCATTCTACAAAGAAGAAAAATGCATATTGAATAATTTAAACAAAATGGATTTACCATTAAACACCAGTGGAATCAACGCGTCTCTTCTCCTCTTACCGGATTCAACATCCTCGGGAGTCGGTCAGTATTCCTTGCCTGCTATAGCGAGCCTGGCAGCATTAGTAAGTTTCCTCATTATATTTACCATTGTTGGGAACGTCTTGGTTGTAATCGCAGTACTTACTAGCAGGGCTCTCAAAGCTCCACAGAATCTTTTCCTGGTGTCTTTGGCTACCGCAGACATCCTGGTTGCTACACTTGTTATGCCATTTTCACTGGCTAATGAACTTATGGGCTACTGGTTTTTTGGAAGTGCCTGGTGCAATGTTTACTTAGCTTTGGATGTTTTGTTTTGTACTTCGTCAATAGTGCACCTGTGTGCAATAAGCTTAGACCGATACTGGTCGGTGACCCAAGCTGTTGAATACAACCTCAAAAGGACCCCTAAAAGACTCAAATGTATAATAGTAGTAGTATGGTTGATTTCTGCTGTAATATCTTTCCCACCTTTAATCTCTATGGACAGAGACTCTGAAGATGACGTTTACCCTCAGTGTAAGCTGAATGACGAGACATGGTACATTCTGTCATCTTGCATAGGTTCTTTTTTTGCTCCTTGTGTTATTATGATATTGGTGTACATAAGAATATACCAAGTAGCAAAACACAGAACAAGGACTATATCTGAGAAAAAACAAGGGACAAACGGCTCTTCTCAAGCTGACAAAGGACTGCACAGAGGAGCCTCACTTAAAGCCAATGGGGAAAAAGAAGATGGACATTGCCCAGCTCAGCCCAAGGAGACCAAACCCCAGGAGATAGATGACATAGACTTAGAGGAGAGCAGCTCGTCCGATGGAAAAGGTAAAAGGGGTCAGGACACAAACTCCAAGAAGGACAGAAGAAGCAGGAGGAAAAACAGTTCTTTGTCCAAGCAATCTAGTCGCATTTCTAGGTCTAGCAACAGGTCTACAGATTTGTTTACTTCAAGGCGAAAAAGAAGAAGCACAGTTTGCAGGAAGAAAATCTCCCAAGCCAGAGAAAAAAGGTTCACCTTTGTCCTGGCAGTTGTAATGGGCGTGTTTGTTGTCTGCTGGTTTCCTTTCTTTTTCAGTTACAGCTTGTATGGCATTTGCAGAGAAGCCTGTGAAGCTCCAGAAATTTTATTCAAATTTTTCTTTTGGATTGGTTACTGTAATAGCTCTTTAAACCCTGTCATTTATACCATTTTTAACCAGGATTTCAGAAGAGCCTTTAAAAAAATACTCTGCAAGAGGTGGAAAAAATCATTTTAAACTGTCTGATGTGCCATAATAAAATATGCTGTAAGCATTGTGTATATTCTAAATGAGAAGCATCTGTCACATTCTGGATGTATTGAGATGATTCATGGCCTTGACAATCTACAGACAAATGAACATATTTAAGTATATTCTATTTTTAAGCACAGCCATGTTAAGAATAGTAAACCCTACACATGTTTCTGTAAATATTGTCAAGTTGCAAGTACTATATCTGTAAATAACCTAACTTAAAGACACTAGATGCAACTGTATGCTTGTTGACTTCACTGTAGATTTAGGTAAATATATGTGGTTTAGTGCAGTGGTTATAAACATTTGTATGCAGCATTACAGTTTTTCTGTAATGTCTTCATTCTGCTTTTCCCTCATTAACACAGTTTAAATGCTAATAACCGATTGAAAACATTGAAAGCTGTACAGCCCAGTAATTAAATCGGTCTACTGTCTAGTTAATGCTCTAAATGAAGAAGTGCTAGATACCATGCTTCTGGAGTGTACTATTCACAAGTCTGAAATGTTAACCCCTTCATGTAGTTTTAGTCTCATTTTGTTAATAATATATTTATAATATAAACAGATATTTGTTGGGAAGGAAATGTAAATGTAAATTTGTCGTATACGTATGAACGGAATATATATATATATATATATATATATATATATATATATATATATATATATATATATATATATATAATATATATAATATATAATATATCCTTTTAAAATCATCTTTCTTACAGGTGTTGCTGCCAGTTCAATGAGGCATATGTTCCTAAAAAGACTATAAATCTTACTACAGATTGCCAAAGTGACACAATTGTTTGTATCGGTTTTGCTTTTATATACTTATCTTTTGATTGTATTGTTTTTCTTTCAGTGTTTATATTGCAGGCAACCTGAAAAACAAAAAAAAGCTTGCTTTAAAAAAAAACAAAAAAACACTTAAATAAAACGTTGTTGTGCTAATTTGAAGAGCAGTGTGTCTACACCATTTAACATTTAGTTTTCTTAAGGCATGCTTTACAATGATTAAAAAGAATGCTGTTAAGCTGTTATATTAAAGAGCTTTTACCCCACAGTTGGGGGGGGAAAAATTAAATTGATAAAGATGTATTCATATCCATTTTCTGTTTACCACTTCTAATTTCCTCTGGGAAGTTGGTGTGTAAATCTGTTTTTCCAAAATGGCCTTCTAATAAAGTCATTACTGCTTAATGAGAGGTTACTGTGATCGGTTGCTTTTATATTTTCAGGATGGAATTTGCATAAAAGGTGTTCTCAATTTATACAAAAAATACTACGAACCTATCCACAGTACATCTAAATCCAGGCTTAACTGATCTTGCTATTTTCTTTTTTGTTAGTGTTTTGTATCAATAGCTTAATGCAGACATTCCAGAGTTCCTAGCTGTTGAGACGTCTGTATCTGAGCATTCTAAAACCTGTTAGTTCTCCTTCTAATGTTTTGGTTTTTTTCGTTGTTTTTTTTTTGCATTCACTGTAAATGAATATTTTAACAGCACCCACATCACTTGTAAAGATCTGTAAAGCTTTTCGTTGGCATACAATTAGAATATCATATTATTAGATTCAAATTTTAATAAAAGAAGTCATCATTAAATGTCTTGTTTATTCTGAAAACATACAGCAAGTTCTTACTTGCCTTTTGATGTTTCTGTGGTTCTTGCTTTCAAATATAAATAGCCTTGTTACATGCAACATTGGTGTCCAACACAGCTGTGTGTTAACCCCTTCAAGGCTAAGTAGTGGGGTTCTGCAAAATATAGGGTTATATGTCCCCAAGTGTTGCTGCAACTGTTCAAATAACATACCTGTTTAATTTATTTTCATTGTTAATATCCTGACAACTTTTTTACATTTCTAACCTTAAAGTCTGTTTCAAAGCTCTTTTCAAAATGTCCTAGTGCACTGGCATTTGAGATTTGCCCTCTAAATTAATGGTTCCTAACCCTGATCCTGGGGACCACCTGTGTCTGCTGGTTTTCATTCTAACTGAGCATAACTAGACCCTTAATTGAACTGGTAATTTGCTTAATTAGACCTTTCCCCCCCCCCAGCTCTTAAACAGTTGCAGATTTCAAGTTATCTATAACATTATATAAGTAGAAGGTCCAGGGTTGGGAATCACTGCTCAAAATCACCACAGGAAGAGCGATACAATAAATAAATACATAATTAACACGTGCTCTGGCTTTTCTGTTCCATACCACATCAAGGATCGTTATTGTGCTACCTGTTTGACAATGTAGACAATAATCCTATTAATAATACCGCTTTAACCATACCGCTTGTCCCGCGGTGACGCTGAGCGGTTCGAATCCACCCAAATCGAATCCAGAGAGATTTTTTGTGGCTCCCGCATGGCACTGTCAGTTGGTTAACCAATCACGGCTGACAACACGTTTGCCAGGAAAAATCATTAATGAAACTTGTCTACGGAAGTGTTTGATCCCTCCCATATTTCATACAAGCACATGCAAGTCAGAATTTGATACATCGCCCCTGCTAAGCATCTTTCCCGCCTTTTTTTATTTATATATTTTCTAACACTTTAGTAGGTTACTTGCTGTCAACAACTAGTTTCTTTGCTTTTCTTTTTTTATCCATAGGAAAAAAAAAAAAGATTTATTCTGCACAGTAGAGTTAGTGAAAACCACACGCTGTGCTCTTTGTGCGGCTGACATATCTGCTGATCACTAACTTATACAAAGGGAAGAACGCTTCATTATGTCTATTTTTACTGTCATGATGGTTTATTTGGGGTGATACGTATATTATATGATAATGAGTGTTTTTTGTGTATGACTCCTCCCATGTGTGTGATGCGTATGACCCTCCTATTGTAAGAAAAGTCAGTCGCAGAGCAGCGATACTATCGCACCTTGAAACCCTTGACTGTCTGTCTCGGGCTGAAAATGTTGACAGGATGTTAACACTGAAGAGGAAAATTACACATATGCTATTTAAACAGTTGTAGCAAACACGTGGGGATGTGTAACACTGTCTTTATAGGAACCCTGCTACTCTTGTACACAAACGGGTTCTTAAAATACATATGAGAGGGACTCAAGTATCACGAGGAAACTGACAATTTGGATGACCAGATCCAGCCTGCCAGTAAATTTTAAACCCTTCCGCTCACCTCATTGCAAAAATAAGAAAGTTAGCATAAGTTTACTTTTAGGACACATATATCCTTTGTAACTTAAAGGCTTAAATAAAAAAAAAATTTAAAAAACGCGGTAAAGGTCTATTATCAAGCAACCAAGTTGCTCTGGGTGATATAAATGGTGCAGCATTATGAACATTTATGCATTTTAAACCGATAGTGGAGTAGCAACAACACATCTCCTTAACTGAAAGCCCAATTTAATTCCAGAACTTGCCATCATCATCTTTATGTTTTGAACATCAAACAGTTTAATCATTTATCACTTTAAAGAATACCATCCTGCAGGCAGAATTTGGTCAATCTGCCTTAACTGATAAAAATAGGTCTCCATTTGGTCATTTCACCTCAGTAGTGTTTCTTATGTTACTTGCTGAAAACAGCATGTCTGCAAATAGGCGCTCATCTACTTTGTTAATGACAGGAGATAAGCAGTTGCAGGTAATTAAACTGTGTATAAACATTGTATTGCCTTTTGTTTCAATGTCTGTTTTCTCACAAATGTCATTTATGTTGACTTATCATCTCTTGATACTCTTCTATTGATATCTGCTTAGCGACTGAAGACTGTATGTTACAAAACATGTTAAAACACAGCAAAGTATGGAAAAGCATAAGTTTCAAAAAGGTGCAATCGGAAACCAGTGTCATCATTTAATATCATTCAGGTAATAATCAACAATAATCGAGTGTACTTTATTATTCAAAAGCAAGCTAAAAAGACATGTGCATATTATTTTATGGAGTAGGTATAATATAAGCATTGATCACCATTTTTATTAAAAAGCAAAGAAATGTATAAAAAATGTAGTAAGCCTTCAAATACAACTGAGAACAATAATACAGAGTGGCAATAATACAGTGTGTGTGTGTGTGTGTGTGTGTGTGTGTGTGTGTGTGTGTGTATGTGTGTGTGTGTGTGTGTGTGTGTGTTGTGTGTGTGTGTGTGTGTATTATATAATATATATATATATATATATATATATATATATATATATGTGTGTGTGTGTGTGTGTGTGTGTGTGTGTGTGTGTGTGTGTGTGTGTGTGTGTGTGTGTGTGTGTGTGTGTGTGTTACAGGCATATTGTGAAATGCCTGAAAATAGTAGTTAGGCATTATGTGAAATGCCTAATCCCTGGTCATTTGGTATTATTAACTTGCTGCTTTTAATTGTATCCAGTATGGTGTTAAAGTTCTCCCCACATATTTCCGATAGCAAACTTTATAAAAAATATTGTGCTATACATCCGTGCACTTTATTTCCGAAACCTTTTGAGGGAGGTTGTCTCATCAGTTCAAGTGAATTTAAGTTTGAGATATAACTAGTGTTAAAATAATGCATACAATAACTTATTAATATAATCTGTGCTAAAATATTTTGATTATTATGACATTCTTGTCTTGAAGTTTACTGCAGTGCCTGTAAGTAAGTTCCTGTACCTTGGTTTTAAGAGCAATTAATGCTATACATAAATTTTCATATAAAACATTCATCACTTCATAAAATATGTATGTACTGTGAGAGATGCCCCTTGTGAACCATCTGGTATAAGAGACATATTCTATGTAGTTTGGGACTGTAAAATGCTGGCTGCCCAAACTGTCCTTACACCATGAGAAGCATCTCTCATTATAATCAATCTGATGGTACGCAGGTACGCATGCACACCAATAAAAAGCAAATGCGGACTTCCATATTGTTTTTAACACTCAAATTCGTACCGTCAGTACATCTTAACAGGAAAGTATTTTTCATATAGACAGAGAGGGTGCTGACACTGGCAAGGTCAAGCATATTATCTGGCTGTGATCCACACCTGCCTAACCTTCAGATTTTCTACTGAGCCACATTTGTCAATGATCTCCGGGTAACTCACCTTATTATCATTGACAGTAATTAAATACCAGTCCCCCTATTTCACTTAAGGCCAGAAGGTTCCAATTCAATAAAAAGTCCATCCCTGCTAATGCTATCATTGGCTGCTTCAAGCTTTTATAAAAAAAAAAAAAAAAAAAAAATGAGAGCGATTGGTGGAATCACTCCAGTTCTTAATCATAACAATCATTTTCTTTTTTTTTCTTTCTTTTAATTTAGAGTGATTATTATTATTTGTATTTATTTTTTTCCCCAATTTGGAATGTCCAGTTATGTTTTTTCTCCTCACCGCAGCGGTTCCCCACACAGCACAGATGTTCTGAGGGCGTGTGAGCGTCCTCTGGTCTCACAAGCCTAAAGCCAGAATCGCTTTTACGCCGAGCAATCCAGAGCAGAGGTGGCGGGCTAACGATTCCGGAGAAGAGAGATCAATCTTGCTTTTTATCCACTCTAAATGTGCTTGTGTCTGGCCAGTAGGGCTTGCTGTTGCGAGATGAGGAGAAGGAGTCCCTGCCACTTTCTCATCCCCCACCCCTGGGAGCGTCAGAGCCAATGTGACACCCCCTTTGGAGTCCCCAGCAAAGTCTGGCCTATTTGCACAGCCCAGACACGAACTGGCGCTGCCCAAGATGTAGGACTCATCCTGCGCTCCCAGTGGCTGCGATTTAACCAGATAAGCCACTCGGGGGGCACCCCAATAATTTTCTTTTAATGGACACTTGAAACAACCAATGATAGCAGGGATTTTGATTTAGCTGTCCAAGAGGGATGTAGATATGAGGAGTTGCGTTGCAGAAGCTCACATACACTACTCTTCCCAAGAGCAGATGAGAGCAGATGAGAGGTGTCGATGTTTGAGAGCCATTACATTTAAACATGAGTTTAAAATAATACATTTACTTAAGCATTTTACTTAAAATATATATATTTTTCCCTCACTTATATCCTTCTATAAATACTGTTGTGTCATCAAGCTAATGTGTTCAACAACACTAAAATAGTGAAGTGTTTTGTTTTTTACTTTTGAATCCCCAGGGATGGAATTTGGTGGTAGGCTATTGAAATAAACAGAGAATGCGTGATAATTAGTGAAACATTGTAATAAACAACAATTCGGACTCCTACTTAAACATTCATAAACTAATGTTGTTGTCTCTGACACCGCCATTAAGCAGTGCTGCTTGTGAGCGTGGGTTTTCACATGTCAACATTTTAATCAGCCTCACGCCTTTCTGCCCTGATGCATATTCATATGTGTAAGATGACCACTGAAACCTTTGATCATGAACCCAACATCCTTGACAGGGGTGAAAATCGTTTTGAATATTGGTGCTAAACTGTTTTGAATACCACCCCAATTAAGCCACACTTACAACTTCCCACACAAAACAAACATTATTTCCTGTGTATGTGAATGAGTGTGGGTGGGTCATGTGAGTAGTCCATCACATATGGTTACTAACAAATAAATAATAATAATAATAATAATAATAATAATAATAATAATAATAATAATAATAATAATAATAAATAAACATGTCTACTGGTGCCAGAATTTAATGTCGTTTGGCTATATGAGGTACCCTGGCATTAGAATCTAGCTCTAAATTTTCACCCCTTAATATCCCAATTGTTTGAACTGTCGGTGGAGGATATGGAGCAAGACAGAGACTTGGATAATGACCCCTAATTTTGCTCAGTACCAAACCATTTCTGCTGGCACTCATGTGAAAATCTAATAATATAAGTTATATGAACCCCTGATTATAATCTTTCACTATAATCATCTCTTATTATAAACCACAAGAAATGCAGTAAACAACTGAAAAGTTATAAAATGTTCACTGTGTTTTTATTATTAATTGGTTTCCTGAGTACTGTATTTTTTGCCAGCAGGCCCTCATTTAATAAATGCTGCTTTCTATGAAAAGTTCAAGTAGAGCATCAATCATCCATTTTTCTGACAATGTGTACCTGGGGTGGAAAAAGTACTGTTACTTGAGTAAAAGCATTTGTTACTTTAAAAAGTACTGTTACTTGAGTAAAAGCACGTGTTACTTCAGTAAAAGCATGTGTTATTTTAGTAAAAGTACTGTTACTTGGAAAAAATGTAATTAAGTAAAAGTCAAAGTATCCTTCTAGAAAAATACTTGAGTAAAAGTACAAAAGTATCATATCTTAAAAGTACTCAAGTATTGAAGTAAAAAGTGTCCTTCCTTAAACTCTACCCATGGAAATCCGCCTGAAAAAAACAAAACAAAACAAACAAAAAAAACCCGTCCTGCAGACCTCCAGTATGTATTCGCTTCTGATATTATTGAAATCTCTGGTCTTATTGTACACACACTCTGAACGCAGTCTGTCTACTTCCCAGCTGGCTTTACTGTATCTATTTAAATTTAGAATAGCAAATAGCTTTCTTTTTTTTTTTTTTAAACTCAATCGAAAAGAGTGTTAATCAACGCCTATGGCAACTACTCTATGGTTTTATTCACAAGTTGTAAAACAAATGGATGCAGGCTGATATTCAATAACTTTATTACAACGGATCACCAGCAACAAACATGGTACCTGTTCTCTGACAGCACTTTGAATGAACTTTATGAACACGACATTAAAAATAAATAAATAAAACAAAGTAGCCTAACAGTAAATGGTGATATTTAGCTGGCTGTACAAATATGCACTCAAATCCTATTTAAAAAAAAAAATTAAAATAAAAAAGAATAAATAAACAAATACTTCACAAAACAGGTACAAACAGCTGCATTTAAGTATAATATTTTAATTAAATACGGTACTGTATTAAATTATTATTTACACTGCAACTGGAAGTAGCTTGGTCTACACCGCTTGGATTAAACCAAAGAGCCTGAACAGACCATGTATGTTGTTTGAGAAAACAGCATTACTCATAGACTACTGAGATAAACGCTTAGCAACACAAACTAGTTCTTCATAAAATCAGGATAAAACTATTACAAAAATGCATTTTTTAAAAATGTGTTGAACGTATTCATATTTTAATAGCATTTGAGCCCTCAAGAGCCTTCTTGCGTTCGGCTCGGGCATGTAACTGACCCAAGCAGTTACCTCACGATTAAGCCTGCTCCTTTGGGCTCAATGCTTAATTTAAATCTCAAATCAGGAATTTAAATTGTAGGCACGACCGTTATCCATAAATAAAACACAATTCACGAAACAATTCTAGGATCAAATGTTAAAAATGTGAAATCCTGTTTTAAAACTGCTTGTAGATTCATATTCCTCTTCTAAACCACTAATGCATCCTCCGCAGCTAAACATTGTGTTTGTTGATGGTGTTATTTTAAAAATCAAAACGGTCTCTAGTTGTGCATCAACATACTATGTCATCATCACAGTAAGCAGACACTGCACATGCGGCTCTGCTTTACCCAATCAGAATTCTGGCCAGCGCAAGAGTCCGTGTGCTGAAAGAAAGAGTAACGGGATGCTTAAGGAAATGTAATGGAGGAAAAAGTACACTATTTTCTAAACAAACACAATTGAGTAAAAGTATCGCAAAAATAAAATACATAAGTAAAGTAATAAATAGTTAAGCAGTGTAACAAAGTATTTCTACTTCGTTACTTTACACCCCTGATGTATACAGACAATTAGATAGCCTGCTGCTGTGTGCTGTGGTGGATAGCTTTAATTTATTTTCCAGAACAGCCTGTCAGGATGGCTGCTTCAATAAAATGAATATAAATCCAAAGGAAGCAGAGATTATTTAGAGGATGAAACTGCTTTATAGGGGGAGGTAAGCACTGGAATAAACGAGCTGAGAAAGCAGCTGATAGTGAGCTTCAGTCAACAAAGTATTGCATTTGGGAAAACAAAACAAAATGCCAATTTGCACTGAATAAGACCTAGTCATTTTGACATCTGCAAACTGTATATTTAATACAACTACAATGTAGCAAACACAGAAACACTCAACGAAATATAATGTGAAATGCCAGTAACCTGTACAATTTAACAATGATAGACTCCTTTGTCCATAATTCAATATTATAAAAAAAAGTATAGAATATAGTTGAATGCACTGATATAACAGAGATTGTGTTACCATACCAGCTAGTTTCATACAACACCCATCAACATGGCTTAATGTATACCAAAGCATTTTACAAGAATATTAAGTGATAGAAATTATACAATGTCTTTATACAATGAAATTATACAATGACAATGTAAAAAGCCCACCAGGACTACACACTTGGTAATGTTTGATCACATTTCTTAGGTAATGTGTTGCCATTTTATAAGCGGAATGCACACTTCTCAGGTGTGCTGAAGTTGTACATGGTTTTGCCTTCATATAAAGTAGTTTTTCCCAATCTGGGGTTCATGCCACACAATAGAGGGGCCTCAGTAAAAACAAAGTTACCCTTCTTAACATTTAGGTCTTATAATTAACGTCACACTTGGTTTATGGCTTTTAAGTAAATTTATGTTTAATTTGTATACTGTCAAGTATAAACTTACCTCTCCTTTGTATTTGTCATTCATGGAACTTCAATAACAAAGATTTACCAAGCTTTTTTAAAACCCGATTTTACTTTAGACAATGGGCTGGGGGTTGTCACAAAGACGGCTGCAGTGGGTGACATCAGACTAGAAACAGGAACCAACACAAAATAAACAGGTGGAGTTAAGGGGAAGCTGAGCACTTCTTTGCCCTCAGCATTTAATAAACAAACAGACAGTAAATAAAAAGGTTGTAACAAAAACAACACACGACACGTGAGGCCAAAATAAACAGACAAACAAAACGGACTAACACTTAAACAAACAGTGGACTAACAGACAAACATGGTGAGTCAAAACAACGGTTATATATTCACCTTGTTTAGTTTTCTCATTTTTAATTCTCTCCTCTCCACACCTGTTCTAAACTCACCGAACACACAACCGCGAGTGAGTGAAAACATGCTGTCTTTATGAAGCTGTACCAAGACTCGATTGCTAATCAATCATTCAATTGGAATCTCGGTACAACTGCATGTGAATTAATAAGTGCAATTCCCCATGCTCACACACTACTACATTTTACCTGCACGTGAAGTGCTGTGCAATCCTTGTGCCTAAATACAAATGTACATTTTAAACCACTCATGTTACACAGACCCATTTATATCCTGTGTACCAATAACTGTACGCCAACATTAACACACTACACGTAATATACAACACAAATAAATATCCCAGGGGTAGGGAACCTTGCCACATATTGCCCCCCCCCGTGCAAAGCACACCTAGCCTCAATGGCCACCTCCCCCCTTAAAAACCCAGCAGTCTAGGTCAAAGTCATGGGCCGGGAAGGGAGGCTTCACTGGGCTCATGGCTGAAAATGCTGTCAGCTCCCCTGCTGGTAGTGACACGGCTGGCAACATGGTGGTCCACTCCCGCAGCAGAAAAGCTGCTCTGTCCTGTTGCACCCCTGGCAGCTGAAAAACTGCTGACCTGCTGACAGCTTCCAGGCTGACTCATTCAGCCAGGGCAGTCCTGGCAGTGGAAAAGCTGCTGAGATAGGTGGTCTCCTGACCTCTCCCGCTTCTTCATATCCGGCAGCTCCCTCTGGTGGGGCTCCGGCAACACTGACCCCTGAGGCCAAGTAGAGCTGACGGCGACCCCTGACGAAGCAGTTCCGGTGACCCCAGGCAATGCAGAGCGGCAGGCAACCCCAGG
Source organism: Polyodon spathula (assembly GCF_017654505.1). Taxonomy (NCBI): domain Eukaryota; kingdom Metazoa; phylum Chordata; class Actinopteri; order Acipenseriformes; family Polyodontidae; genus Polyodon; species Polyodon spathula. The sequence goes on along the minus strand of NC_054535.1, from coordinate 13,216,586 downwards.
CGATTCGGAGCGGGGAGTCAGGACAAGTCCAGGGGCAGGGCACTTTGCCACAGGTTCCATAAGCAGTTTTTAAGCCTATAAAATCCACATATTTGTAGGTTTTCAGGCACAGGTCCATTATTCAAACCATTCACTGTCAACAATTTGCCTGTTTGCCGTCCAGATTAAAGATGTTTTTAAAGTTGGTTGCATAGTGATATACTGTATGATCATCACAAACCTGCAAATTGGATATCAAAGGAATTGCAGAACTAACCCATTATATGTTTGGCAAGCTTTATACCTTGTAATGAACTGAATAGCCCTTTTGCACACTGCTGAGAGCGCTTCATGGGTCAAGATAGAGACATACTAATAAGAAAGCTCTAAATACAGGAGGTTGTGTATTTCAAATGTATATATTATTATTATTATTATTATTATTATTATTCACCGTAAGTCAAGTCACTAATGGGAATACTAAAACAAAATGGTGGGAGTTACATTTACAAAGTGAAAATCAAAGCTCATTGACTAATACAGGGATTTAGAATCCTGGGTTCGCTTTTTCAAAAATTGTAATCTGGGTCAATTTGATCCGGTTTTGTAATCCTATATTTTGTGATTTAGATTACTTCTAGCTGGATCACTTTCATCAGTTAAGTTAGTTTTCAGAAAATGTCACTGCTGGATTACTTTTATCAATATGATTACAAATAATTATGATTACGAAAATCATTTTTTGTAGAAAGGAATCTTGATCATAAAATACAGAATTACAAAATCTGGATCGCTGTTATCCAGATTTTGTTTTGAACAACTGGTCCCTGACGACTTCTTGCAGATAATGTATGTCAATTTGATGTAGTTCTCGTGTCTGCAATATTAATTGATGTGAGGTTGCCATCACTGTTCGTGTGAATCAGCGCATGATAGAAAAATCACTAGAGGAAAAAGCCAAACTATCTAATGAGCAATCAATGTAGATGAGTTAACACTTGAGTAGAAATGTTGTTGTCATGGAGGCCTGCTTTTTCAAATTCAATGTTTGTGAGAGTGTGTATGATGAAAGTAGTTGCCAGTGTTTCGTTTTGCTTGACTGTAGCTGATCTTGAGAAATACAAATGGAAAACCAGATAAAAGCATTGTAAGTATGCTAGTGTGAAAGAAAATGCTTTATATAAGTATGGGAAAATTGAAAAAAATACTGTGTATATTTAGAGTAGAAAAGCTTTGCATATGGGTAAATATTATGTTTTCCCATATTAATGACTATCCAATTTTCTCATATCAATAGAGAGACAGGACTGTGGGTGTTGTTTCTCTGTTAGCTCCTCTATGTAGTACATTTATTCGCCAACAAGGAAAAGGTTTTATTTATCATTCTGTTAGTGACCAGAATTAACTTCACAATGACAGATGTCTGTGACTGCTATAATGTAATTGAAACCTTGAAACTTGGGATCCTTCCATAAAAGTGTCAAGGCAGGGTATTGATGCAAAATGGAAGCAAGGAATTGAATTTATAATCAATTAAAAAAAAAAAAAGCTTTTGCAATTCTTTCAACTGATAACAAACTTTGAGTTGTTGTTAAGTTAAAAAATCAACTTTCTCCTGTTTTATTATGAAATAGATATTGTAAAATAGATATCGTAACAGATATAGTAACATATATCATGTTTTAAAAGGTAAATACTGGTACTTGTTGCTATAATTGAATCTATCAATGGAAGTACTATATAAAAATGTATGTGTGGTTTCTTTTTCTTGTGTCTTAAATGATCTAAAGTTTCATTTGTCAAAGCATCAAACCCCTCTGAGACTATACGAAGCAGTTAATTCCACTTAACTAACAAACTGTTTAAAAAATGTGACTTATCAAACAGCTGTGCTGATGACGTTAATTGTCCATTTACCATTTTCCATTAAGCCAGTAACAAATTAATGGCATTCATAGTGTCACAGATGGTTCTGGCACGTCCCTTGTGCCATAAGTCATTAGATCCTTTTGCATGGAAGACCTCGGTTGCAAGGATGTGCGGTTGTTTGATGGACCCAGATTCAGTTAAAATGTGTTTGCCCACTGATGATGGGAATGAGAATACAGAGATGGGAGCCCAGCTAACAAGATTTAAGTTTTTGCAGGTATCAAGGAAAGACCGTGGTTGCCCACACCTTCAGAACATAATGCTTTGTATTTCAAACCTTTTATTCGAAACCAAAAATTAAGCATCAAAGTATGGCAGTCCCACTGGTTCTATTAAGAACTGTTTGGTTTTTGAACCTATTCTATACAACCCTCTGTAAAGAACGGCTACTCATATATCTTAAAACAATGATTCTAGAGGAAGCCTGAAGGAGCAATGCTAAACATTTTCATTCTGGTGTACACATGTCTAAAACAACATTTTGGGGGGTCAATAGTTTGCTATTCGGATTGCCGGTCACCTAACTCAGCACTATGGCTGAGTGTTTTATTGTAATGTATTGATTACTCCTATATTAGACCTCAAACAGGGCTTTTCTCTATGTCCTGTATATGATTTGAAACAAAAAACAGTCACTGACTGTGACAGGGTCTTTCTCGGGTCACGCGTGTGGGTAGCCGCTGTTCAAGCATACAAAGAGACAGACATGGTGTTGAAACGCCGGCACAGGCGCGCAGGATTTATTAACAAAAACAGAAAACGAAAGTAAAATAAAGGTGGTCATGTGACGTTACCAGCAATGGTAACGCACAGAGGACTAATACAGCAAACTGTACAAAAAGTGCAGAATAAAACACAATACCCCAAACTATAACTCAAAAGGTGCCGTGAAAACGGCAGGCCTTGCAGCAGCTCCGAGCAATCTCCCGCGGATGTTATTAAACTGACGGACACTCGGTCGAGACCCTCCCACGTGCTGATTGAGGACCAGCACAGCCAATCACTTGCTGCCCTTCCCTCAACCAAGCATAGCAGGCAGTAAGTCTCAATCAAGCACCCGTCTGTAAACAATAATACAATCAAACTAATCAAGTCCCAAAACGACACAAAATAAACCCATTCCCACATATAAACCACACCAACAATAATTTACCACTGTGCAGGGCAATCGCACTGCCACACTGACCAATTAACCTGACCTATGTTAGGAGCATAACTTTTTTTTTTACTGTCCTGCCTTGTAGCTTTATTATAATTACATCAATTGAAAAATTGTACTCTGCACATTTCCAGCACTGTTTTGTTATAACTAAAATAAAATAATAACATGTACTAAAAAAGACCATTTACAATTAGTCTTAATACAATAATTACCTTTTTAAATATGTAAAAACGTATTTTTTTAAAATAAAGGGCATACCTCATCGATCAAAATGCCATTGATGCAGAACATCAGACAATATCCTAAGTAAATACTTTCTTTCTCAGTTGAGACCTGCAAGCATCCCTCAAGGCTGCCTTGGAGGGACCACACTCTTAGATGTGAGGAAAGGTTGATCTTCATCTTTGATCGCATTTTTTTAAAACTACTTAATAATTGACCTGGTTCCAATTTAGTTGAATTGTGTAAGGTGGTTGCAATGTGGACTGCTAAACCAGATTTTTTTTTGTTTGTTTTAATTTAGTCGTTGCCACTGGCTTTTACCCCGGTTTTCTTCCCAGTTTGGAATGCCCAATTATTATTTTTATCCAGGTTCACCGCCGCAACCCCCTGGTGACTGGGGGAATGGAGGCTGAAACATGCTGAAAACATGCGTTTTCATACTGCGGATCCACAGCAAAGTCGCAACACAGTTTTCTGTATTTTGGAAGTCTTCGATATTATCGATATCAAGATAGATGCACAATATCGATATACAATTTCCATATTGATGCCCACCCCTACTAAATATATATTTTACCTCAACTTTATTTGACTGGATACTTGCATCAAGTTTCACACACCCTATTTTACCGTCCTGACTTGTCTAAAATAAAACAAAACACATTTACCTAATTTTGCTTGGCAGGTGCTGTTTTGTTCATTCTCAAGTACTGGCATTTTTGGATTTGTGAATCCAGCAGCTAAAGCTCACTTATTATTTGGTATACATTCTAATTTCAGGTGTAATTTGAATCTTAACTTCATTCAATTTGGTTTCCTGAGTAAAAAAAAAATCAACACGGCAGTGTATCCCAGACTCCTGCCACTTTTCAGCTTTATTTTACTTTTCTTTGCTTTCATCTCTGAAGTTTAAGTAAGAAGGCCTTGAACAATAGTTAATACATTGTTATGTTCTAATTCCCAAGGCTGGCCGAACGCCTTGTGCTCCATCTTTAGGGTGAGACGTTGTTGTAAGTGACTCTGCAGCTGATGCATAGTTCACACACCCTAGTCTTGTATCTTATAAAGCGCTTTGTGATGGTGGTCCACTATGAAAGGCGCTATATAAAAATTATTATTATTATTTACGCCTAGATCTATTATTAGCGAGAGGGTAGGTAATCTGGAGCACATTCATTGGCTCATTAACACCTTCCAAGTATCAAAATCAATAAACATAACCCATTATCTCCCCTCAGCCACTTCAATTTCGCAATTCGCATTATTCCCCAAGGCAGAACATTCATATTGCTCTTCTTGCCTCAATTGCATAAAACCTGGACTCTCACGTAAAAATATCTTCAGAAGCAAGAAAAGCTGCAACACCTTGCTGTAACACTGGAACAATCAAACAATGAAGTTTCAGCAGCTCATCTTTAATTGTTTGGATATCTAGCCTTCTATTTTTAGTTATTTTGTTTGTTATTGTTGGTCTCTTCTTGCTTTTGTTATACATTGGCACTCAATCTTTGTTTGCCTTCACAAGTGTGGGTTCAGCAGTGAGCCGATGGCCCTTCTTTTGGGGGATAGTCAGTTTCACTTCCCCAACCTAGAGTTCCAGTAACTCTGCAGGTTCTTTGTGTGGTCAGAGGGGACCACTGGCCACACTATTCTTGTGCTCATGTACTATATCTTGCCTCAAAAAAGAAGGTTGTCTTACTTCCCTCTTTATCTTCTTGGGACTTGGCCCTCATACTCAAAGCTCCTTCGTAGGAGCCTTTCTTTCCTCCAGAGGGTCAAACCAAGTCGGTAACTGACACCCAGTCGTGAGGCAACGCCTAGAACAACTCTACGAGAAGTAGAGAGCCTTCCCTATGTCTCCAGTGCATAGGGAAGGCTCTGCATTGGAGTCCGGCTCATCCTTTTCTCTCTCCCTTGTCTAGAGGCCATGCCTCCAATTCTAAATTGCAAATGGATATCATTTTTTTTTTTTAAAACTGAACTAGATGAGTGAATCCTTCCTCTTCAATTAACATGACAGACCACTTTCTCAACAATTTGATCTATAGATATCCAGCTGACACCCCCCTCTTTGTAATTGAACACCTTTTCCTTTATATTTTTTTCTCACAATTTGCACATAAAGCGCTTCTTGGAGATGCTGGAGAATTTCAGTTTTTCTGACTAGGTAACATTATTCTGCCTTATTCACAACGTATTTGACAGTGATGACGTCTCCAGCCTTAATCACCAATGCAGGGTGATTTTCTGTTTTTTTTTCTCTTTCGGGCTCACTTGAGGGTGCAGTTATGTCACTGGCATTAGCGTTACCATAAAATTTGCTGTATAGGTCTCTACCCCCTTTTTGAGAATTTTGTTTTTAGGAAAACACCTTTCCTGTGTTTAAAATACTTTTTTTTACAATTGATTTTTTTTCACCTACATGCTCAACACTGATAAATACAGAAAGATACACAGGTTTAGTTTCAAAATAACCCTTGTTTTTGCAACATTTTATTCCATTAATAATTTTACAATATTTTTCATTTCTAGTTAAAAGGATAAAAACGATTTTGTTTTTCAACATATCTAAAATTTGAAACGTAATTGTAAAGTTATTGTGAACTGTGCGAGTGGTGTGATGAATAAAACAATGTCCAAACAGTCTTTTCCCCAAAAATGTCTGTGTTTTTAATGAAAGAACAAAAAAAGAACCACCCCTCTACCAGCAATGGTATCGGGGGGAACACGGCTGGTTTGCAGACCAAAACAAAAAACAATACGTCACACTAATCCCCACTCCAAAAGTCCCGTGCACGAAAGTGTGCTCTAATCCGTAGGGTGGTGCTGGTGTCGCGTGGGGAGGGTAGTGCTCTGGTGATGCAGGCTGGTTCCGTGGCTGCATCCGCTGGCTCCGTACTCCTCCTCTGCAACAAAAAACAAACAACCCCTAACAAAAGAAAACGCAATACTCTGGCCAGTGGTTACGTTCTCAGGGCAAGACCGCATACTGACGTAGCTGCTTCCCCTTTGTACCCATGCACTCCTCCCTGCAAACAACCCGTTGCCATGGTTTCTCCAATAGAGGGCCGTCCCGCAACTGCTTGCAAGGCAGTCGTTCCGGGTACTTGCAACTACACGCCTCTCCTAATATGGCTACCTTCCGGTTTCCAGCTACCATCAAGACTGTCCATCTAGGAGCAGCGTACCGCTGTCCTTACACTGCATCGTTTCTGGTTGGGAGGGAGATCTGCAACATCGATTCTTTGTCTCTCTATCACATTATACATCCTACATCACATCTGTATTAACCTATTTTATTTTAGTTTATCAAGTACCCAAACAACTTCAAGAACCTATCTGCTATGTTTCACTGAACATTTCTTTCCAAAACCAATAGTTTCAGTTGCATTGGCTTTTACAAATTCATTGTATTAATTCAAATTTAAAGAAAAGTATTAAAGAGTGCTGCTTGCATCAATTAAAAAAGCAAAAAACCAATAAACTAAACAGCGCTCCATCGAATAATGAGCAAACAAAAAATGTTAGTGCTGCACACGGTGCAGTACAGTTGCATAACATTTCCAGCTGTACAAATACATTCATTTTGTTTTGTTAATCAGAACCATAACCATACATATACTTTACGAGTGTACCACTGCATTGCACTGACATGTAGAACAATGTACAGTCATTCAAAGTACTCCATTCAAACAAAACGTTTTCTAGATCGAGACATAAACACTTTCCTTCTATCAGCTAATTTTTCTTTTGCCATTTTAAATTTGTCTTTGTTTCACCTCGTCATGGCCTGTTTTTTTTTTTTTTTTTTTTTTTCAGCATTGAGATTACCATGTATTTTGGCAAATTCAACAACGCTCAATTTCAAACCTGTTGTGTAGCATTTTCATTTTTTGTCTGACCGACTTTATCCAGTTTCAAAGTCACCTGCATTATTATAGCATTGCAGTTACAATGAACAGAAGACTTGATCAGTTTACTTGGCTTTCTAACCAATAGCTCTTTGCTACGGATCCCATGGGCGGGTTCATTCTGAATGTTGACAAATCAATGGCTCAGGATTGTGGGAATAAGGAAATTCATAGAAACTGACAGCTATTGTGTTGACTGTGAAGCAGTATAGCTGTGACATTTTCATATTTTGAAGGTCAGAAAGCTTGGGTTTAACATTCAAAATAGAAAAAAAATAATCAGGCTGTTGACAGTTAAGTTTGTGTGAGTGTAGCAGGGCGGTAGGAAAGCCCTGCTGTTTAATCATATTGTTTGTTTATTTTTAGAACGGGGTCTCCCCCTCCACCCCTGTGTTATTTTGTATTTGTTTATTTTTTTTTGTTTTATTTTGTTTATAGATGACGGCGAACCGCCGTGTGTTTTGTTTGTTTATTATTTATCGTGTGACGGTGTAGCTGTGTTTTGGTTTTGTTATTGTTTTGCAGCGTGGATGGGAAGCCCCATCCATATTACAAAACCCATGCAGAAGGTGGCCAACTTTCAAATTAATTAAGTGATTAATTTCTTGCTAATCGGGAGATGGTCACCTGCATAAATACCTGCAGCGCTCTGCACTCCGGGTGGGTGTTCGGAAGTGGAGAACGGGAGAGTCAGATGCGAGAGAGAAATTTAAAATTAAAATTAAAAGAATATAAGGATCAGTGAAGGCAGTTGCCCAACCTGACCTTAGGTTTGTTTGTATTTTGTGTTCGAGATTTATTTTATTTAAAACATTTATTTTCGCTCTGTGAGCAGTGTCTTTATTGTTTAAATATTTTATTTATTTTTGTTCTTTAGTAAAGGGCGCAAGCGCCATTGCACCTTACTTTTGTTTTTGTGTGTGCTTCCTCCTTCTGGTCTGAGTCACCGCAAAGCCATTTCCTGCCACAATGAGTCAGAACCGTGGCTGTAGTAATCCCATTGTGGCACTGGTACAGTAGTTTAATGTTACACACACTGTTGCATACGTTGCACCAGTGTATTAGTCATTCCCCCCTTTGAAAGGCTCCGCAACAATACTTAGAAAATCAACTTATACTTTGTTTTGCATGGTACTTTGGAGCTCAGGGTGGTCAGTACAGATATCTTGCAACATAAAACATGAATCCCTTGCCACCGAGATAGTAATGCTGTTTGCTTTTTGAACAAAGTGCACAGAGTGAGTATGTGGGATGGCCTTTACTCTCTGCCATCTCATTTGCTGAATTTCATTCTGCTTGTTATCTGAAGTCTGGAATAATAGAGGACATGGCTTTTCTTACACTCAGCCTGTGCAAAATCCTTTGTGTTCTGGTCAACTGCACGTTTCTGCAAGATGGCTCTCTAAACAGAATGCTTGACTTCTCCACCAACACCATCAACTGGATCTTTCCCATGTGATGTTTCAAAGAAGCTCCATGTAGCTGATGATCCGAAACCTGATTCATGGTATAATATATTACTCAGATTGTACCGATTAAATTGGGAACCAGCCCCATCACTCCAGTAGTGCACTTTGTTCAAAGTAATTTCTGGCTGTATGTTTCTAATAATTGCTGTGTTAAAGGCAAACACATTGTATTTGTCATGGGGCAATTCATTTGAATCAACTACAAATGACTTGTACAATAATTCCCTATCGTTTCTGTAGTAGATTACTGCTGTAAATATAGTTACAGTTTGACCAATGTGCAGACATGATCAGTTGGGGGTTTTCTGAAAAGTCTTCCTGCAGAATTACTTCTCTCGGGTTCAGACCTTCCTTTAGGTGTCTTATCTGTTTATGTTGTCATGCAGCGTTAAAAAACATGTCGCGCAAAAGACTCAAGCTGCCGTATCAGGTCATAATCGGACTCTTCTGTAGTGGTATCCACCAGTATCTTCTTTACCCTTCCATCCTCTACTGACTTTCACTGGTAATAAGATATAGCCTTAAATTATAGAGAAGATCCACTGCTGCATCTGCTCCACAGTTTTGATAAGTTCTGTCAACACATGAAGTAGATTCCATGCTGCAGACAGTGAGACTTACAATTTCTGATTTGGGCAGTGAAGTAATCATCTTTCTAACACACCGGATTTCCTAATATAGATGACAAAACTTTAGCTGCTTTAGTGGGAGATCATTGAAGTGTCCCCATAACGTTACTCTGCAAAGCACATCTGACAGCGGTCCTGAAGCGTTATTTATAAGTATAATAAATATAATACTGAGTCAACCAAGTGAAGCACTGCTGGTTTATTTACATGCACATGCATATCAATTCATTGCTTTCACTTTTTTTCAAAATGTTTAAAAAAGGAAAAACTATTAACTGAATTCAGTGATGAAAACAAGTTTTAATACTGTTCTCAAAACAGCAGGCTGTATTCCAGAGTGCTGTTGGTTCTTGTTTTGCACTTACATTTGTGTGGATATTTCCCCCAAAACAACAACGAAGATTGACAGTTTATGAAATTAAATGAGCGATTTAATACAGTATCCCATCTTTCTGAACAGCTTCTGTATAAGTTTAAATTCCAAATGAAGTTAACTCGGGTTCCACCTGTAATTGGTAACTTACGTTTCTTTTCAATAAATGTGTTTACTATTTTAACTATCTTATCTCTTCAAACAATGTAAAACTGTAATGTAATAATAATATATATATATATATATATATATATATATATATATATATATATATATATATATATATATATTAATATATAGTTTATATATACGTTTAAGAACTTGAACTTGAAGCATATGTGGAAGCGACTGTGAGTGTAAATCATGGTCAGCACATACTAGCATAGAAACAAAAATGATATCCCTCTTCCCACAGTATATATGAATAAAAGTTAAATGCATTAATTTTTTCTCATGGTTTTTCTTTTTACATTCACTTTTGTAATTTCTATATATTGTGTATAAAAAAATCAGTGGTCTGGTCACAAGCCCAAAATAAATTGTACTTTTCTTAACTTTAATATATGGTAAGACTAGTGTTTCAAACATATATTAACTAAAAATAAAAAGTCTTCATGAATTTATATACGAAACATGCACATACTGTACAATCCACACAGTTACTGTCTTTTCCAGTGAGCACACACAGAGGTTGACTTTGTCTAAGTGCATTCAGCGTGAGTTTGCTGTCACAACGTCCAGAATGAGGCGACAGCGATATTTTTTGATACATTTTCACGTGTGTGGTCAAATTTGAAAATAGTTTGATGGAAAAGATTTCTATTTATTTTCGAAAAGGTTTTCAAAAATGTGGAAACTATGTTCCGGCTACGAAAAAAAGTACAGGAACCCCGTTCCGGTGTGTTCCGCCAGGACTCGAGCACTGCTTGTAGACATTCATGTTCGGTAAATTGTCAGGTGAGCTGTGCGAGACTTCTCTAACTTGGATGCATATTAACAGCTTACCTGAGGTATGTTTTTGTTTTCATTTTAAAGAATCGCTCATATTGATTTCTACTGGTTTAAATAATTACTGTTTATAGGTATTGTGGCAAGCTGTGAGGAACTTTATGGTTTATGAACACGCCAGTCTGACCGAGGACGTGCGCGCTGATTACTGTTTATTAAGAACATAAGAACATAAGAAAGTTTACAAACGAGAGGAGGCCATTCGGCCCATCTTGCTCGTTTGGTTGTTAGTAGCTTATTGATCCCAAAATCTCATCAAGCAGCTTCTTGAAGGATCCCAGGTTGTCAGCTTCAACAACATTACTGGGGAGCTGATTCCAGACCCTCACGATTCTCTGTGTAAAAAAGTGCCTCCTATTTTCTGTTCTGAATGCCCCTTTGTCTAATCTCCATTTGTGACCCCTGGTCCTTGTTTCTTTTTTCAGGCTGAAAAAGTCCCTTGGGTCGACACTGTCAATACCTTTTAGAATTTTGAATGCTTGAATTAGGTCGCCACGCAGTCTTCTTTGTTCAAGACTGAACAGATTCAATTCTTTTAGCCTGTCTGCATATGACATGCCTTTTAAGCCCGGAATAATTCTGGTCGCTCTTCTTTGCACTCTTTCTAGAGCAGCAATATCTTTTTTATAGCGAGGTGACCAGAACTGCACACAATATTCAAGATGAGGTCTTACAAGTGCATTGTACTTACCTATTGCTGTGGTTTACTTACTGTTTATTTGCTTTTTATTTATAATAATTTTCTCTTTCTTTACTGTGTTTATTTGGTTATTTATCTATGATTACTGTTGTTCCCCTCTAATTAAATCAGCACTGTATTTTTGGAATGTCATTTCTTATTTTCTACACCCTGTGTTTCGGTTAGTGTTGTTAATTATTGAATGTGCCTTTTGCATTGTAACTTGACAACAGTGCAAACCTACCATGTAGTAGTGCTGTTTACTTTTTGAACAAAGTGCACAGAGTGAGTATGTGGGATGGCCTTTACTCTCTGACATCTCATTTGCTGAATTTCATTCTGCTTGTTATCTGAAGTCTGGAATAATAGAGGACATGGCTTTTCTTACACCCAGCCTGTGCAAAATCCTTTGTGTTCTGGTCAACTGCACGTATCTGCAAGATGGCTCTCTAAACAGAATGCTTGACTTCTCCACCAACACCATCAACTGGACCTTTCCCACGTGATGTTTCAAAGACGCTCCATGTAGCTAATGATCCGAAACCTGATTCACGGTACAATATATGTCTTTATATACTGTCGTTCCCCTCTAATTAAATCAGCACTGTATTTTTGGAATGTCATTTCTTATTTTCTACACCCTGTGTTTCGGTTAGTGTTGTTAATTATTGAATGTGCCTTTTGCATTGTAACTTGACAACAGTGCAAACCTACCATGGCTTGCATGTACTGAGGATGCAGAAATGAGACACGTTGTTTGAGTTTACATGGGGATTTGATATTTGCTTGCACATTTATTTAGCATATATATATATATATATATATATATATATATATATATATATATATATATATATATATATTGCATTATATATAAGAAAAAAAAAATAATATATTATTGCCTTTGTGTGTTTTTGTGCTTTTATCTATGGAGGGGAGTGGTGTGTGTGAGATGACTAACTTAGCACCCCCCCAGGAATTAAAAAAAAAAAAAAAACAACTCAGCGCCTTTACAACTGTGCATGTTTATCCCCCCACCATTATGAAAAAAAGAAAAAAAACTACATACACAGAATTGATGCTAGTGAGGTAAGTCAAGGGTAAAATGTCTCAATCCGTAACTAGTACAAAAAACAAGGTGTAATTAACGCTCAGTTTATGAATATGCTTGACTTACTCAGAAAAATAAACACAATAACTAAACCTTGGGTTTCAAAGCAAAGTTGCCTCAAATTACATAGTGTGGAAGTCAAAATGTATTTATTTATCTGTATCCAATTATTTTACCTCCAAGTTTCTCCTCAATTTAGAATGTTTGTCTCCCTCCCTGCAGCAGCCCCCGCTGCAGCTGAAGAAAAGGAAGGTCCAGAAGTTCATTGGTTATTTTTTCCAGTTCTGATGTCATCCACACAATCCATTGTTCTTTTTTGTTTGTGTATATTGTATATATATATATATATATATATATATATATATATATATATATATATATATATATATATATATATATATATATATATATATACAGTGCCTTGCAAAAGTATTCAGACCCCTGACCAATTCTTTCATATTACTGAATTACAAATGGTACATTGAAATTTCGTTCTGTTTGATATTTTATTTTAAAACACTAAACTCAGAATCAATTATTGTAAGGTGACATTGGTTTTATGTTGGGAAATATTTTTAAGAAAAATAAAAAACTGAAATATCTTGCTTGCATAAGTATTCAACCCCTGTGCTGTGGAAGCTCCCAGTTTGCACCGATGAAAGAAATTGCCCTAACGAGGACACAGTTACCTTACCATTGGCCTCCACCTGTGAACCATTAAAATTCCTGTCACATTTTATGGATAAAAACCCCACTGTTGAAGGATCATTGGTAAGGCTGTGAATCTGAAGGAAAATGAAGACCAAAGAGCATTCTACAGAAGTTAGAGATAAAGTAATACAAATGCATAGATTAGGGAAAGGGTACAAAATAATATCCAAGTGTTTGGATATCCCAGTGAGCACAGTTGGATCAATAATCAGGAAGTGGAAGCTGCATCACACCACCCAGGCACTGCCAAGAAAAGGCCGTCCCTCAAAACTCAACGCTCAAACAAGAAGGAGACTTGTGAGAGAAGCCACAGAGAGGCCAACAATCACTTTGAAGGAGCTACAGAGTTCAGTGGCTGGGAGTGGAGTAATGGTACACCAGTCAACCATATCAACAGCTCTGCATAACACTGGCCTGTATGGGAGGGTGGCAAGAAAGAAGCCGTTACTCAAAAAGTACCATCTGAAAGCACGTCTGGAGTTTGCCAGAAAGCATGAGAGTGACCCAGCTGCGATGTGGGAAAAGGTTTTGTGGTCAGATGAGACCAAGATAGAGCTTTTTGGCCAAAACTCAAAGCACTATGTGTGGCGCAAACCTAACACTGCCCATGCCTCAAGACATACCATCCCTACAGTGAAGTATGGTGGTGGCAGCATCATGCCGTGGGGATGCTTCTCATCAACAGGGACTGGGCATCTTGTTACAATTGAAGGAAGAATGGATGGAGCAAAATACAGGAAAATACTGCAAGAGAATCTGCTTCAGTCCGCTAAAAAACTGAAGCTTGGGAGGAAATTTACCTTTCAGCAGGACAATGATCCCAAGCACAAGGCCAAAGCAACATTGGAGTGGCTCAAGAACAAAAAGGTGAATGTCCTACAGTGGCCCAGTCAAAGTCCTGATCTCAATCCCATTGAGAATCTGTGGCACTATTTGAAAATTGTGGTCCACAAGCGTCGTCCAACCAACCTGAACAACCTGGAGCAAATCTGCCAAGAAGAATGGGCCAAAATCACTCCGACACTGTGTGCAAAGCTGGTACATACTTACCCCAAAAGACTTAAAGCTGTTATTGCAGCGAAAGGTGGCTCTACCAAATATTAATGTGTGGGGGTTGAATACTTATGCAAGCAAGATATTTCAGTTTTTTATTTTTCTTAAAAATATTTCCCAACATAAAACCAATGTCACCTTACAATAATTGATTTTGAGTTTAAGTGTTTTAAAATAAAATATCAAACAGAATGAAATTTCAATGTACCATTTGTAATTCAGTAATATGAGAGAATTGGTCAGGGGTCTGAATACTTTTGCAAGGCACTGTGTGACACACCATACAGAATAGAATATATATATAATATAATAATAATATTATATATATATATATATATAGGATCGATAATACTGGAAATTTTATATACTGATATATGACCTTAAATTATTTTGACTAAATACTGACAACAAGCATAAATCCAGATGCTGCTGCCGTTGTCGTTTCGTTAGGTCTTTGGTTCTAAAGTTAATAAGAAACCCAGATTTCTGTTAAACATTTGAAATTGAGACAAAACTTTTTTTTTTTTTTTTTGTGTGTGTGTGTGTGTGTGTGTGTGTGTGTGTGTGTGTGTGTGTGTGTGTGTGTGTGTGTGGGGGGGGGGGGGGGGGGGGGGGGCTGTACTGTGGGTCTGTTCAATTAATAAGATATATCCAGATGCAGCATGCCACAATTAGGTGCTGTACTTGTAATTCTACTTTTATTCACAATCTCATTATTATTATTATTATTATTATTATTATTATTATTATTATTATTATTATTATTATTATTACACTATGTAACACAATTTTTGTTCCTGGGTAGTAAGTGTTATTTCCTAATTGCTTATGCCTCAAAAGTATAGAAAATGGCTATTATTCCCCACAAACTTTGCTTTTGTGACCAGGACAGTGATATTTCAAAATATCACTATTTCCAATGAGAAAACGGGCAAATGTGTGTCTTTTCGTTCACATAAAGTCAGAAAAAAACAACATATGAATCTAAATTAACATGTATTTATACTAAAGTAATACAAAAATGACTACAAAATATTTAAAAGTGAGTAAATACAGTATAATCATAAATCTCGAAAAACTACTCACTCTAAATCTTTTGTAGTCATTTTTGTATTACTTTGAAATACCCTGAGATACTGTACCTATATTGAGTACAGTGTACCTTGTACAAATCACAGTCCATAGGTCAATTATGGGCGTCTTGACATTTTTTTGGACAACCAAATGTCGACAATGGACTGCCTGAAGGGCAAGTACCATTACCAAAATTTTGCGAGCCCTGTATATATATATATATATATACACACAAACACACACACACACACATACATATATACAGGCACCTACAGAATTATTGGCACCCTTGATAAAATGAGCAAAAAAGGCTGTATAAAATAAACAACACAGGTAATGAGCTATATTGTAATTTTCCAACATGTGGAATATATTGTACTTTATTAATGATTCAAGAGAATCAACCAAAATTACACATTTCTCAAATCATGAATTTATTTCCAAAAAATATTAAGTGTCACAATTATTGGCACCCTTGTTTTCAGTACTTTGTGCACCCTCCCCTTGCAAGGATAACGGTACTGAGCCTTTTTCTATAATCTTTTATGAGATTGGAGAACACATTGGAAGGGATCTTAGACCATTCCTCCATACAGAATCTTTCCAAATCCCTGATATCCTTCACTCTGCACTTATGGACTGTCCTCTTCATTTCAAACCATAGGTTTTCAATGGGATTCAAGTCTGGAGACTGAGATGGCCATTGCAAAATGTTGATTTTGTGGTCATTAACCATTTCTTTGTGGATTTTGATGTGTGCTTGGGGTCATTTTCTTGCTGGAAGATCCACTTGTGACCAAGTTTCAGCCTCCTGGCAGAGGCAACCAGGTTTTTGGCTAAAATGTCCTGGTACTTGGTAGAATTCTTGATGTCGTTGACTTTTGGTTCCAGGACCAGTGGAAGAAAAACAGCCCCATAACATCAAAGGTCCACCACCATATTTTACAGTAGGTATGAGGTTCTTTTCTGCATATGCATCATTCTTTCGACGCCAAACCCACTGCTGGTGTGCGTGGCCAAAGAGCTCTATTTTCTTCTCATCTGACCACAGCACCCGGTACCAATCCAAGAGCCAATGCTGTTTAGCAAACTCCAGGCGCTTACATTTGTTGGTTGCTCTCAATAAAGGCTTTTTTTCTGGCAACCCTTTCCAAATAGGCTATTGACATGGAGGTGAGTCTAATTGTAGATTTAGAGACTTGGTGACCCCAAGATGCAACCAAGTTCTGAAATTCTCCAGCTGTGGCCCTTGGATTCTTCTTTGCCTCCTGAACCATCTTCCTCACTGTGCGTGGGGGCAAGATGCACTTGCGTCCTCTACCAGGCAGACTTACCACTGTTCCACTGGTTTTGAACTTCTTAATTATTGCCTTAATAGTGGTAAGTGGTATATTTAGATTTTTAGCTATTGTTTTGTACTCATTGCCTAATTTATGAAGGTCAACAACCATTTGTCTCTTTTCATTTGTGAATTCTTTACCTTTCCCCATGGTGATGGATGAGAAATGGATTTTACATGTGTGTTACCTCATTTTTATAACCCAGTGAAACAGGAAGCCTTGGAAGGCCACTATACAGTTTCTTAAGACTGAAATGTACTTAAAAAAGTAGAATGTTAAAGCAGATTTAATTTTGTTTGATTTTATTTATAAGAATCTTTAGGGGGTGCCAATAATTTTGACACCTATCTTTTTGATTAAAAAAATAAATGTTTTCTCTGAGCAATTGTATTAGTATAAAAGAATATAGTTTTCCCATATTGTTTAGTGTAAAATATAGCTCATTAGCCTGCATTGTTTATTTTATACAGTCTTTTTTGCTCATCTTTATCAAGGGTGCCAAAAATTTTATATACTTCGTTTTTTAAAATCTGTAATCCCAGATTTTTATATTTTTCTTTATATTAACCATACAATACTTTATTTTGGTCCTCCAAAGAAAGAGCCTAGTTTCCAAGCCTTTAGCTGTGTTCTTGTGGTAATTGGTTCTGTATTCAAAGTTAGGAGAGTTATAGTTTGTCTTGTTATGAAGGACAGACAAAACACATTGCCTTATTCTTTCGGAGAAGAACATAAAAATCAAGGCTACATAAACAAACCTTCAAGGAGTTTGCTACATTCTCAAGCACATGCAAAAGTGATTTGATCAAATATTCTAGAATATAAGTTGCCTCAAGGCATGCATTAGCAGAGTATGGGATACAGTAGCTACGTGTTTAAGTGCCTTGTGCCTTTATTAGAGACCTCCCGAACAAAAGAAAGATTTATCAATTGTCATTTATTGGATTTAAAACAACCACAACTGGTCTTCACCTCATCAGCAGAAACCCAATTGACGGACAGATGAGGGAACCTGTTTGCTACAGTTGAGAACCTCCTCAGCTTCTATTAAAAACACAATGTCTTTGTGGTCGAGTGGCTTCATGGTCAAGGCTGGCCAGTGGCAGAAATAGCAAACCTAGACTGCATTGCACTGAACACTGCTGCCACCACTCTGTTACACTCTGTTATGCTGTCATAGCAACAGTTCGATAGCCTTCAAAGTTAACATATATAAGCATGAATTGAGATATGATTGCATTCATGCAACTGCTTGCTACTGTAATTGCTTATTGGTGACAAAATGTCATGCACATGGAATATTGAGTGAAACAAATTTACAAGGATGATCGCTGCCTAGCAACATCATACAATGTTTTCTTAACTGCAGCTATTTGATCATGATACGTTGTTGGGATGTAAATGAACGGAAGGAATTAAAAGACCAAAGTCTAGACTTTTTTTGTTTTCTGATTGGTTTTGGATTTGATTACTTAATGTGCTAGAGGGAAGTGCTTCCTACTAACCCTAAGTTTCTAAACTGTGCATGTGTGAATGTGTTTGGTGGGGATAATTAGGAGTTTAATATTTTGGGGACTTACTTCATTATTAAGGAAACAAGATAACATGATTGAGTCAGACCCTGCAGCATGAATACAAGACACATTCTGGGATTTCAACAGGTAAGACATAAAATAGAACAACAATGTACATGATATGAAGTAACCTTGTAATGAAGTAAATAATGTATTTCTGTGTGAAGGAGAGCACAAAACAAGGATTTAGTGTGTGTGGGGGGGGGGGGGGGTTGCAGTTTCTTGTCAAATTACACAGAGCAAAAGGCACATTCAATAATGAATAACGTAAGAAAATAAGAACTGACATTCCAAAAATACAATACTGATTTAATTAAAGAGAAAGGACAGTAATCCTAGATAAATAACTAAATAAATACAGTAAAGAAAAAGAAAAGGATTTGGTAATCATAAAAAGGCAAATAAACAGTAAGTAAACAACAGCAATAGGTAATAAACAGTAATCAGTGCTCACGTCCTCGGCCAGACTGGCGTGTTCATAAACCATATATATGTATAATCACTAAAGTTTTACATTGTTTGAAGAGATAAAACAGTTAAAACAGTAAATACATTTATTGAAAAGAAACGCAAGTTACCAATTACAGGTGGAACCCGAGTTAACTTCATTTGGAATTTAAACTTATACAGAAGCTGTTCAGAAAGACGGGATAGTGTATTAATCGCTCATTTAATTTCATAAACTGTCAATCTTTGTTGTTGTTTTGGGGGAAATGTCCACACAAATGTAAGTGCAAAACTAGAACCAACAGCACTCTGGAATACAGCCTGCTGTTTTGAGAACAGTATTAAAACTTGTTTTCAGCACTGAATGCAGTTTATAGTTTTTAATTTTTTAAACATTTTTTTAAAAAAATGTGAAAGCAATGAATTGATATGCATGTGCATATAAATAAAACAGCAGTGCTTCACTTGGTTGACTCAGTTTTACATTTATTATACTTGTAAATAACGCTTCAGTACCGCTGTCAGATTTGCTTTGCAGAGTGACGTCATAGGGGCTATCAGAAAATATAAATGTTTAAATAAACCATTAGAGTCCAATACATGTACGTGTATTGATGTTTTTGTAAACATCTGAATGCTTATTAATACAAACCATTGTTATGTTCCCCAGCTGTTCGGATGAACGGGCTAGTGTTTCCGTTTCATAGCTTCTTAAATAGTGATTGCAAAAAGGGAGCTACAACCTGCATTCCGCATTATTATCAACATCCTATCAAAATCCCGGGGGGGGGGGGGGGGTTGAGCCCCCTTTTTAGAATTCCGGTGAGGGCTGGGGACCCTGAAACCTTGTTTCTGCTAGCTTAACTTGTTTTTGTGTCAGCAATCTTCCAGCCAAGGCCAGTCAAGTTCCCACACTGACTCAGTTCCTTGTTCATCTGTATCCTGATAACAGCTTACCTTCCAGCTGGGCTGGGCATGGTGTGCTAAATGAGATTTGTTTAACCCTTTAATGCATTATTGGAGCTGTATAGAATATAGAAACAAATGTCAGACAGAAAGTCATATTTTATGTGAAACTTCCCCAGATATTAAAGCATAAAGGAAATTTAATCCATAGTGCTGCTTGAAGAAAGCAATTTCAGTACACACTAAACAGATTCTGGAGTCCCTCGGTAAGTAAGATAATGGAATTATTTGGGTTTTTGGATTTAATGGAATACTTACTGACAGGGTTTGAGTTTTCTTTACTTTTGGTAGTTTTCCATTCCTTTTGTGGCACTATGTGGAGTAATTATAAAAGGTATTGTTAATGTTTAAAAAACAGGGTGTTGTCTTTAAAACACTGAATTATAAATGAGTGTAAAAGTGACATGTCACAGTATTCATACAGCAATAACATTCAAATATTTATCCCAGTAGGGGAAAACAATTAATTCAAGAATAAGAAGTGTGTAAATTGTAAGTACCAGTAATGAGTAATACTAGTAATATACCTCAAGGAATAACACGGTAAAGAATTTTAAAACACGCAAATTGCCTGGCAAAACACCATGTCGTCCTTTTTAATGATCTAAAAAGTGATGGACTTAAATATTGCCGCTATTTTACTCAAGCTGGGGATTTCCCCTGAGCATCATTTATTAACCCATTCATTTACAATAAAAATACAGTGACATTTAAATGTGTTAAAATAAACTATGAGTAACAGGTCCCCTTTAAGAGAATCTCAAATAGGCCCATTATTAGGTCACTCTTTCCAGGAAACATTGCACTTATTTGATCTGATTGAGGCTTGTTGATAGTAATGATCAAGGAAGATTGTTTAAAGGCATTATGCCGCAAGGCCATGAAATGATAATTGCACGCTAATAGTCACGCCTGTATATCAAACCAGTCCTACAACACTTTGGGCAAATCCATATAAATTGCACACAAAAAAACACACATAGAGAATGGACAGTTGTGCATCATACTGAAGCTTTAGAAATGACAAGTGTCTCTTGATTCAACTTATTGATAGCAAACTCTGTCATTACACAGATGGTAGCAGGTGTTTTGTTAATTCAGTGGATGACCATGAATTTCACAGCTTTCTGTGACTGTTGTTGCATAGCTAAAATGTATCGGTCACCTTTTAAGCACCTGAGCCAACCTGGTTAATTACACTGTGTGCATGACTAACTGCCACAAACTGTGTGGACATTTACCTCTTCATGTATGTTCCTGCCAGCCTATAACATTCCACTAAAATGGCAACCATCAGAAAGTCCTTTCTACCTGGAACAGACTAAAAGCAGGCCTGTAGTATTTAAGCCGCTTAACAAGAGATTAGAAAAGCGGACCTGTGACTTAATATAAGATAAAATCTTCTTCAAGATCCTTTTAATGCAAGTTATCATTACTATTATTCATATACAATCTGAAATTAAAGTAAAATCAGACTTAGTAAGGACATACCTTATTTGGTATAGTATTTCGATCAAGAACCAACAACAGTTTTTTTCATTTCACACTATTGTTTTTGAGTGATAATTTAATTTACTCAGGGCATTCAAAGCTATTAAAAAGTATAGCTAAACCTGAAACTCATGAGAAGCATCATGAGATGCTTCTCTCCACTGCAGCACTGGATATTGGCAAGATGAGGAACGATTGTAAAAGTGAATGGACATTGGAGAACAAAACATCTGATGATGGGACAGCCTTAAACACAGTTATCCAGAGTTTCATGATGAACAGATTTTAACACTGTCTAATATATCTGATTATTAACAAGAAATGTCAATGTGTATTTGTGTATGACCTGATCTATTTTGAAAAAGGTGGTTTGTCAAGGAAATTCATGGTTAAATTCATTTTAATATAAGCATTTCCCAGATATTTAATCCAGACTGTTGTCTGTGTGGCATGCTGTGGTGATTGGGTTGTTAACACCGATTCCAGAACGTTCTTAACCAGATCTACTTCAAAGCTTGTTGATTAGACCAAGGCACAGGCCAAATGTAGTGTTAATTCTTTGAAGTTTGCCGTCCAAAATGCTATATGATTGACTGGTATCCTAAGGTGTCACAAAACTTACCAAGCCAAGCTACAGTGCAGTTGTACCATTATTGTGTTAAAAGTTAGTTTAAATGCTTTAAGAATCATTTTTAATTACATAACTTGTAGACACAAGTTTAATAGTTATTTTAAGTAAATTTCCCAATAAACCTAAGGGTTTATTGTGTTTTAAATGAATATTACAAACGAATAACTATTTTTGAATGTTATCCTTTGATTGTATTATAATGTGTTTTATATGCTTGGAATCATAATTTTGTATAGAGAATGAAACTGAAATGTACATGCTTCTCTAATGAATGTATGTAAAGGTATATTGAATAGGAGGTTTAAATGATAAATGTAAAATCCTATGATAACAAAATAGGTGGATACATTCCATTTCTACCACACCCTTTTTATGTGACACCCAACTGTCTATCAAATACTGTGAACCAATGGAAGGACCGACAAGGACTTGTTTACAGTACAAGGGAATGCCTATACATCATGTTATTTAAACTCAAAACAAGGATTTTCTTTCTCTCTGATTTCGCTCTTCTCAAAACATCTCATTGCTCTCAACTCGTCAAACTCTGAAGTTCTTCAACGAGACGCAATGATGTAATCTTCAAAGCTGTTCTGGAGAAGATGGTCTCCCTCTGGAACTACGAAAGCTTTTTCATACAGCCTTTACAGAGATGCAGCGCTGCATTATAGTTTTCACTCAAAATGCAAAGTTACAGGTTTGTTTGTAATAGATTCATCGAACTTTATTGATTAATAAGATATTGCATCAATATCATGTGTTCTCATATAATTCTTAATTTCTCTTAAGATAAATACTTTAATGATCAGAGTATGCTTTTTCTGCAATTCCATTGTTCCCCCTGCTCAGAACAGAAAGAGATTAAGCTAAGGGTTAAACCTAGTCTGCAAACGAGTCTGTAGAGGAGAGGAATTGAAAAAGGGGAGGGGGGGATCAAAACACAGATACATTTCAACCATCTGTATTAGTAAAATGATAAATTATATTCAACCATTAATTTCCCCCACAGTGAGATTACGTTATGAGATTGCAGGATGTCATGATGATAAAGTATATCTGTAAACCCTGGTTATTGATAACAAAAATAACCTGCTGCACGCAAGCCAAATTACACAATGTCTTTAAAAAATAAAAAAAAAATGTTATGTGTTAGGTCTTGCTTTTTAAAGGGATGTTGCTTACAGATACACCACTTTGCTTATAGAAACAGTTAGTTGATGTACCTCTTCAAATCCATGCAGTCACATGTCGCGATCTCACTGTAACAAATGGAGCATTCTATAATAATAGTAAAAGGAATTTCTAAAGTTCTATGAAAAACATTTCGACTAGAAGTCTTTCTCAATGTCTTCAATGTTGCAATGTGTTTTGCTCAACGTTAATATATGACTGTGATCAGCTTCTTCTGCCTACACTTGAATTAACTTGATTACTTCAAACAGCCTGCAGCAACAACAGTTCTATGCCCTACCAAAGTGCTGGAATAAAAAAAGAAAAAAGGAAGAATCAATTTATAGCACAACCAATGACAGATAGCCCAACTGGACAGCACCATTGCACCAGGAGATATTTCCTACTTAACTAATAAGCAGTAGTACATACCTCTCCTTTCCTTTTCTTATTCCTTCTCTCTGGTTGAAGGTCTATCCTTCATAGAATGTTAGATGTTGCTTTAAGTATAACCACATATACCAACATCCAGTGTTTTAGTTATACAGTAGATACACATTTCCTTAACCCAATGTAGTACCAGTGACTTCAGACCATCCAAGTTACCCCCATGTCCCGGGTCAGACCCTCAAATTGACATTAAAACCACATACCTGAGACACTTATGTATATTAAAATAAAACATATGTAAGATCACTGTTTGGGGATGTAAAAAACTGCAGTTTGTAATTATCAACATATGATTTTATGTACAGCTATGGCCAAAACTTTTGCATCACCTAGAATTTTAGGATTGACACACAATTTAAAATAATAAACTATATGCACATAATTTAGATATTTTATTTAACATCTTGTAACCAAAGAAACTACAAACTGATATTGCAAAAATCGATCTGTAATATGTGATATACCGATATATAAATTTATAAACAGACACGTAATAAAAGAAAGCAGATAAAGGGAAAAATGCAGACTGCATACATCTCTTATAATTATATTTCACATGGTTAAAGCTGTTTGCTGTGTTGGTCAGTAGTAGTACAACGTATGATTGTGTAGAAATGTTGTTTTCCAAGATCTGCGTAACCAAATTTTGGGAGTTGTTTGTGGACCACTTGAAGTTTACTCACGGCTCACAAGTGGTCCACGGACCACAGGTTGGGAACCACTGATCAGGTGGCCTGGTGGGGCCGAGCAGGAGAAAAAGGCTTCAGATGAAGCTTAAAATTCGGTACAAACAATCAGTTTGTCAGGATTCGCTACCAATGTTAGAAATTAGGTATTATACCTGCTAAATCGGTACAGATAGAGAGTATGCAGCTGTGTTGCCCTGTATCCCTTTCTGCTAAAGTTTTGGACAGTTTTCTATTTTCAAAATGTTTGTTACATTGGGAATAATTCTGGTTTCACCTTAGATAAACATTTTTTTCCCCCAATGCATTACTAGATCATTTGACAGCACAGATTCACGTTACATTGTGATCCATAATGAGTGCTACGTAAGTTATAAAGTTATATCTTTTCAATCTGCTTACTTTATTCTAACATTAGTACCTGCCCCACAACCTACCGTTTTAAAATGGCTGGATATTTCCTTATAGTGTTGTGTTCTTCTGTACAATAGTTGTTAAGCAAGAAAAAGTGAATTTGCAATTTCAAGGTAATGTTACTGTTTTTGCCAAAACATTAATTTTCAACAGGTACATTTAGATTCATATGGAGGATGTTATTGAAGTTATGAAAGTCTTTTCAGAATCCCATATACAGTGGGAAACCCAATTTAAAATCTGAACCATGTTATCAGAGTTGCCTGCGGTTTTCCCGTGGAATTGATCTACTTCAAAAACACAGCAGCGGGAAATATTGAGGAGTCGCGGGTTGATAATGTAATTAGATTAGTGGTATAACTTTAAAAGATTGAACTGTTTACATGTTTACATGTTTACAGTACCAGCATTAGTATTTCAATAAAGGGATCATGCTGTAATTGCGTTGCTGGTCTGCTATGAATGTTAATTTGTCCCTTCAGTGCTTCCATATGAATTTGTTGATAGTGACACGTGGATGAGCTATACTGGGGCTTGTAGTTTTTATCAAATTTATACCAGGTATCTTTTCTTACGAAAGCTTTTTTTTTTTAATGCATAGGCCTACGTGTTAATAATAAGCTTGCTTTCAGTTATAACAAATAATTAGGCTATTTTTTAAGTGTCTTTGGGCTATAAACTCTGCAGAAATCTGGCAACCCTGCATGTTATATATGAGCACACAGAGTGACTGCACAATACACGCTGAATCAAAGGCATGTTGATTTTAAAAACTAAATAAAATAGTCATTACCTGACTGATATAAGGGTGCCATGCAGCATTGCCTAGGGTGGCAAGTTGCCTAGCACCGGCCCTGTGTACACTTCATTTATTGGTGAGTTCTTAATTCAGATTGCAATTTATATCATTTTAAATTAACCAATGTTGTTGTTTTTCTTTTATTGAATCAACATTGAATTTTACTAATTTAAGTCAGATTAATCATTGTCCAAAATGTTCTGGAGGAAGAGGGATACCATTTGCTGTATTTATTTTTCAGTGATAACTGCATATTACACAAAAATGGATACATTTCAGGGAAATTGTGAAATCTGTGATAACTGTAAAAAATACAGCCTTATTAATGACTATTTTTATCCTATTTGAGCTATGTCACAGTCATCAACTCTTTCATCATACTGATAGATTTTGAATCTGCAGCCATTGCGGGGGATGTATGTTACTGACATATATCGCTCACTCTTCTCCAGTATCATTATGTTAAATAATTTAATATAGCACATAATGTATTTGGGACTTTTTAGTTGGAATTTCATGTGGGAGTTTCATCTGGAAAGAGTATCATTAGTACAGAATGTAAAAGAAAAATGAGTACAACATAATTGCAAAAGATAAAGAAGAATGATTACACTGAGCATGGCATGGTATTAAGCAGGATTACATTTCTGACAACGGGTCTACCCAACAAATTATCAAATTATACACTTGTGTGGTTAAATTGAAATCTGCTTTTCATTATCCTGTAATGTATTTGTACTGCATATTTTCCAATGCTCACTCAAAACTCACATACACTAGTCTACAGGGGAACCATTAAGAGGGGGCGGGGCAATTTACATTTTTGCAACCTTAATTGTTTTCTTTTTGGTTTAGAAAAATAATTCCCAAAACTTCCATTTGATAGAATTATTTGTATATCTAAAATAAACTGTATTTGCAACCTAATGAACTCGAGTCTCAGCTGAAAAAAAACCACGTCCTGTCACTGCAGAACTTTTTAAACCAGGCAACAAACAATATATTCAGAAGTTCTCCTACTTTGTGGTACTGTGATCCCCATCTACCAATAAAAATTACTTTGCAACCCCACTGCCCTGTGTTACTGCAGAATAGTTAGTATTGATAATTAAAACATGCATTACAAGGCAATATCAATAACATTAATATAGTAATTGCTTATTTTGTTTTACAGCCAACAGTATAAAACAAATAATAAATAAAAAAAAATGTACATTATATACATAATGGGAAGCGTGAGTATGCGTGGATGAATACGCATTCTTGAAATGGGGCTCTGTGTGGCTGAGGTAAAGACAAAGGTCGTCTTCAACAGTTAGGCAGGTCCTGTACTTGTTTTTTTTGGTAAAGTGAGTGCAGAAAACAAAGGTAGGTCTATGGAAAAGGCAGATTATAGCTCTTGGTGTTCTTGTTGCACAGAAATCCAGTTAGCAAGAGATTGTCAACAACAAAATCTGAGCTTTAGTGTCTCGTAACAAGAAATGTCCATCAGTGTTTCTTCTGCTCTAAGTGGCAAATTAGTGCTTTTAGTCACTTCAGCAATATTTTGTGTCATATTTTTGTGTTCTTGTTATTTTTGATGCTCATCGGAACCTTGTTGTCAGCACTTATTTTGCTTGCTGTGCCGCTTGACCATTTCCAATACTTTTCTTCAGAAAACGGTCCATTTTAAAATAAAGGTCTTTGAAGTGGAAATAGAATCCCTTCACAGCAAATATATTCAACAGTTGCTTTAACACTACAGAAGTGCATTCCGCTGATTAGCTGACATGCAAGATTGGTACAGAATTCTGTTTTGAACTTATATGTAAGCATAAAAATGACGTTTTATTTGGTACTGGGTCGGCACGGCACGGGTGCAGATTGCTTATCTTTAAAAGGTGCATGTTTGTCCTGTGTTGGTAATTTTGTTATCGTATGATTTATTTAAAAAAATATAGGAAATAATTATAGAAAATGCTCCCGTAATAAACTGATTTTTAAGTTGTTCTTTTTATCTACCAAAAAACCTGAAGAATCCCATCTTAAAGCTAGGCTGCTTTGCAAGTAGAGTAAGAATGACTTGTACTATTGTTATGTCATCATATGGGGCTAAATAATGGACTAAAACTGTTGTTTAACTTGATAAAACCAATTTACATTAGAACGTAATGGGCAACACTTTAGTTTAGGGATCTGTTATAAACAATCATTAATGCGTCTTTAAATAAGTTGTAAAGGATGTTATAATATATGCTGTTGATTGCAGGCTAGGCAATACAGTATTATAAGAATAAAGGCATTTATAAGACACCTTGAAATGACTGATAACAATACACAAAGCTTTACACTAATGTGTCGTGAAAATACTATTGTAATAATTTGCTATTCTTTGTCAGTAATAAGAACATAAGAAATTCTAGAATGAGAAAAAGCTATGCTCACTCACTATGATGCAAGCGTGGTCCGTTAGCATTCAGGAGAGGAAAACAATAGAAACCCTAACCAGGTCAGTAGGAGAAATGAAACCTCTTTTCCCCTTCCTCCAGATGGCCAGATAAACATCTTATTACGTTCACAGAGGGTTATACAAGAATGTTCATGACAGCATCCAGTCTACTCTTCATTTATCTGATAATCTCTTCTTCAACAACTCTGTCCTGCAGCCTGTTTCAATGGTTCAACACCCTTTCTGTGAAAAAGACCCTTCTCCCTTTGGTTCTGAATATGCCCTACTTCAGCTTCCACTCATGGCCCCTGGTTCTCTCTGTGAAAATTACTTATCAGGAGTTACTTTGTTAAACCCCTTGCCAATTTTAAATACCTCTATAGAGTCGCCTCTGGCTCTCCTTTTTAGGCTATACTCTTTCAATCTATCTTCATAGGACATACCCTTCAATCCTGGAATTAATCGTGTTGCTCTCCTCTGTACTCTCTCAAGTGCCATAATGTCTTTCTTATAATATGGGGACCAGAACTGGACACAATATTCTAGGTGTGGATGTACCAGTACATTGTATAATTTTAATACAACTTATCTAGATTTGAATTTGACGGTCTTGGCTATATAACCTCAGAAAAGAAAAAGTAACTGATGCAACTTCACAAGCTCATTAAGTTGCATGTAGCAAAGTAAGTAAAGTTTAGGCCAGAAG
Organism: Polyodon spathula; assembly: GCF_017654505.1. Taxonomy (NCBI): domain Eukaryota; kingdom Metazoa; phylum Chordata; class Actinopteri; order Acipenseriformes; family Polyodontidae; genus Polyodon; species Polyodon spathula. The sequence goes on along the minus strand of NC_054535.1, from coordinate 13,188,174 downwards.
CTTAGGAAATAGTTTAAAAAGTGGAAACACCTTTATTAGTTAAACAGACATGTTTTCAGCCAACGCCGTCGTCAGGGTAATTAAAACTTGCATTTACATACACATCAGTATAAAAAGGGGTTTAACAGGCAATTAACAGCGCCAATGAAACTACAATAGATTGAGTTTTACATTTGAATGAACCAATTAGAGTCAGTGTCTAGTTAAGGCCCTTTAATCCAATACATGTATTGTTAATAAAAAATCAACAATGTACAGTGGCTCTCAAAAGCATTCACCCCCTTGGACTTTTCCACATTTTATTATGTTACAACATGGAATCAAAATGGGTTTAATTAAGAGTTTTTGCCACCGATCAACACAAAAAAAGTCCAGAATGTCAAAGTGAAAAATTTAATCTACCAATTGTTCTAAATTAATTACAAATACAAAACAGGAAATAATTGATTGCATAAGTGTTCACCCCCTGAGTTAATATTTGGTAGCGGCACCTTTGGTAGCAATTACAGCCATGAGTCTATTTGGATAAGTCTCTACCAGCTTTGCACATCTGGACACTACAATTTTTGCCCATTCTTCTTTGCAAAATTGCTCAAGCTCCATCAAGTTGGATGGGGACCTTTAGTGAACAGCAATTTTCAACTCTTTTCACATATTCTCAATTGGATTGAGGTCCGGGCTTTGACTGGGCTACTCCAGGACATTGACCTTTTTGTTTTTAAGCCACTCCAGTGTGGCTTTGGCTATATGTTTGGGGTCATTGTCAGGTCTCTTGCAGGTTTTCCTCCAGGATTTCTCTGTACTTTGCTGCATCCATTTTGCCCTCTATCTTCACTAGCTTTCCAGGCCCTGATGCAGAGAAGCATCCCCATAGCATAATGCTGCCACCGCCATGCTTCACAGTAGGGATGGTGTTCTCAGGATGATGTGTAGTGTTAGTCTTGCGCCAAACCTAGCGCTTAGCATTGAGGCCAAAAAGATCTATTTTGGTCTCACCAGACCATAGAATCTTCTTCCACTTGGTCTCAGAGTCTCCCACATGCATTCTGGCAAACTCTAGCCGAGATTTGATGTGAGTTTTTTTCAACAATGGTTTTCTTTTTGCCACTCTCTTTTACCAGTTTGGTGAAGCACCCAGGCTGTTGTTGCCGTTTGCACAGTGTCTCCCAGCTCAGTCGTGGAAGAATGTAACTCCTTTAGAGTTGCCATAGGCCTCTTGGTGCCCTCCCTGACTAATGCCCTTCTTGCCCAGATACTCAGTTTTTGAGGACGGCCTTTTCTAGTAAGATTCACAGTTGTGCAATATTCTCTCCATTTCTTAATAATGGACTTTACTGTGCTCTGAGGGATATTCAATGCCTTGGAAATGTTCTTATATCCTACCCCTGATTGGTGCTTTTGATGAACCTTATTCCGGATTTGATTGGAATGTTCCTTCATCTTCATGATGTACTGTAGCTTTTGTTAGGAAATGTACTAACTAACTGTGGGACCTTCCAGAGACAGGTGTATTTAACCTGAAATCATGTGAAACACCTTACAGATGGACTCCATTCAACTAATTATGTGACTTCTAAAGACAATTGGTTGCACCAGAGCTTATTTAGGTGTGTCATAGCAAAGGGGGTGAATACTTATGTAATCAATTATTTTCTGTTTTATATTTGTAATCAATTTAAAACAATTTGTAGATTTTATTTTTCACTTTGACATTATGGACTTTTTTGTGTTGATCAGTGGCAAAAACTTCTAATTAAATCCATTTTGATTCCATGTTGTAACACAATAAAATGTGGAAAAGTCCAAGGGGGGTGAATACTTTTGAGAGCCACTGTAATAGGATTCAAGCACCTGTAAGTAATAATCATTAATACAGCCAGTAAACCATTAAATCAACACATAAGGCAATAATTATTATTTTGGCGTCTAAAAATAAACTCCCCGTTATAGTTACACAACAAAATATTATAAAGTAAATATAGTAAACATAGATTGACCTAGATATAGCTTACAAATACAGATGATGAGTACAATCAAATATATGCATCTCCAATTATAGAAAATCCTTCAGATTTAAATCTTCATTAAGTCTTTTAGGAAATAAGCTTTAACACTGGTGAATCCAAAAGGCTTCTCTTCATTTTCTAATTAAATCTGGATCGCCACGTCTATAGCCGATACAGTTATTTTTTCAATGCCAAGATAGCAAAAGCTTGAGATGTGAAATTAAGTTCTTTAAAGTGTCTAGCGACAGGATTTCTAATATCCTCGCATTGTATTGCACTTCTATCTTCTGTAATACTTTCTTTTAAAGAGAGAGCAGTTTCACCAATATTAACTTTACCACAAGAGCAGTAAATGATATAAATAACATTGCTAGTTCTACAGTTTATGAAACCTTTGATTCCAATGTGTTTGCCATTGAATGGGTGATTGAACCATTTAGTATTATGAGTATACTGGCAATTTATACAATTTCCACAGTTATAATTTCCAGTCAGAACAGCTCTAGACAATGTTTTTGCTGTTTCATAGGTATTGGCCCTCACTATTTGATTTCTAATATTTCTAGTTTTTTTATATGTGACCATTGGTAGGTCTTTAAATTTGTTCCCCAACAACTGATCACTTTGGAGTATGTGCCAATTTTTTAAAATAACATTATTAATATTTACTGTCCTTAGGGTGTATGTTGTGCAATATATTAAATTTGGTTTATTTTTTGTCGAAGACTGTTTAATTAAAGAGTCTTCTCTGGATTTGGCCTCCACTTTATTTTCTTCTGATTCAAGCCATTCTGTATTATATTCTCTAGAATTAAATTCGAGAAGCATGTCAGTTTTATGTTTGTCATAGCTTTCTTCAGTTTCACAAATTAATTTCAGTCTTGTGACTTGGCTAACAGGAATACCTTTCTTAGGAGAACAGGGTGGAAACCTTTTGTGAGAAGGAGAATATTTCGATCTATAGGTTTTAAATACAGATCAGAGATCAAATAATCTCCATCTTTAGTAATTTGTGTATCTAAAAAATTCACAAAGTTGTAACTATAGTCAAACGTGAATTTAATACCTTCAAAGTTTTTAAGAATTTAAGAATTTCTGAAACTGTTGTAAAGTGGAAATATCCCCCTGACACAGCAAAAATACATCTTCAGTGTATCGTGTCCATGTTACAATATAGGGCAAAAAACCTGTTCTTATCTGGGTTATATAAAACTAACTCTTCTAATTTGCCAAAGTAGCATAGCTGGGTGCCATTTTTGCACCTATTGCAGTTCCCTGCATCTATAAGAAAAGAACGTTGTTTAAGAAGAATTTTTTCCAGAATAAAGAAAGCAAGGTGAGTTACAAAATTGGTTGAGAGTATGCAAATAGTTCTAATTTTCAAGAAGTGTTCTAAAGAGTCGTCCTTGTTGAAGTGGAATGTTAGTATATAGCAATTCGATGTCTAACAGGGGTAAGTCCTTCAAAAATAGTAAGAACTGCGCTGTGTCTTTTATATATGACTTCAACTTTGGTAGAAATGTTTTTATTTGATGGGCTACATAGCTCAAAACTCTGTCAGCCGCCCAACTATACATACAATTGGTCTTCCAGCTGGTTGGATCTTATGTGTCTTGGGGAGAATATAGAAAATGGGTTTCAAAGGATTTTCCTTAAGTAAATATTTTTCAACTTTTATTGTAATGTCATTGTTTTGCACATCTTCTAAATTTCTTAATTCATTTTGATAATTTTTTTGTGGGATCTGATTTGAGTGCCCTATAGAAACGAATATCCACAAGTTGTTTATAGTCATCATTATCGTATATATTCATAATGACTTTGGCTCCACCTTTGTCTGCTGGTTTAATAACAGTAGCGTTGTTCTTTTGAAGTTCCTTCAATGCTTCTCTTTGTGCTTTCCAGATATTATTATTAATGTAAGTTTTTCTTTTCGTGAGATGCTTTCAAGTTCCTGTTCCATCAAACTTACAGTATGTTTTGATTGGGTTGCTGCTAGTTTTAGATCGAATAAACGAGCTTTTAGATCGAAAAGTCACAAAACTTGATACGCCTATGGTCATAGATCAACTGAGATCTGAAACTTGGTGAATATGCTCCCCTCATGGCCTACATTCACATGTGTTCACAAGAAGAAAATCTGTAGTGTAGATTGGCAGCCATATTGAATTGTCAAAAATATTCAAACGTCTTTTTCTCTGAAACCGTTACGCCAATTTAAGCAAAACTTTGCATACATAGCCTTGGCAACATTGTCTGTCAGTTAAATCAAATTAGAGCTATGTTCAATTTTCACATATTTGCACATATTACCTTGCTAATATATATATATATATATATATATATATATATATATATATATATATATATATATATAGTGAGTAGGGAGAGGGTTTAATGGCCAGAGTCTTAAAAAGACATGGGGGAGGATGTGTGAGCAGGGAGAATGTTAAATTCCTCCCTGCTGAAGAAAAACATGTGTGAATACACATTTGTTTAATTTAGTTGTTTTCCTAATTGTTAATTGTTTTATTGTTTTGGCAGTTGGCCTCGTTATTGTAAATTGAGGCCAGCTGCCAAGTATCAAAGGAGAGCAGTCATTCTGCTCTGTGTGGAGTTCAGAAGAGCGACTGTTTGTGTGTGTGTGTGTGTGAGCACAGCCGTATGAAAAAGTAGTGTGAAAAACCTTTGTCTGTGTATTACTTGTGCCTGTTTTTTGTGTACGCCATTAAACAGCTTAGCTGTCTGGTTAAGTAGTCAGGGAGATCCTGAGTGCGCAGTTAGTGCTAGGTGTTTGATATATTTTTGTTATTGTTAATTAAAAACCGTGCGAAAGGACATTAAAACCTTCACTTCTGTGTATCGGGTCTGCTTTAAAAGGGGCAACGAATGACTGTGAGTGAAGGCCATGTTTACAATGTGTATATATATATATATATATATATATATATATATATATATATATATATATATATATATATATATATATATATATATATGCGCAATTATACTTTGTCTGTAGACTTGGGTATATACGAGATAAGTTTTTAAGACTTGACACTGACATGACCTTTGACTTCTCCTTCAGGTCAAATGCAAAACTAGCTTATAACTCCTTTTAGAGTGCAAATAGGGTAATGGTTGCTATGAAACACATCTAGTAACTCATATATGCTCCCAAGGTAGAATATGCTACACAGATTTATTTTACATGCCATAGTAAAGTGTATGATTTGTTTGATCCAGTTAAACCTATTCTGCCTTTGACACACTTGCTTTTTTGTGTCTAAACTCCAATATTTTCCATTTTGCATTAGAAATGTCATGGTTACCAGTACAGTACCTCATATATTGTGAATTTTTCTTTTTTCCTTCAGATGTTGCAAGTATCATGATATTCATAACAGTGGTGTAAATGATTTTAACTGCATAGATAGAACAAAGAATACATAGTTTAAATTCTTAAAGTGAAGATGGATGAAGAAGCTTAAGCTATCTGTTTATTATGATTTACTGATATGTATATTAACTGTGACACAGGACAGAAGTGATACATGAAAAATACTTTAACAGTATGAAATGTAATCCTGTTTCACACTGTTAATCATAATTATAGTTCACAGGTTGGACAGATACAACAAATGAAATCTGTTATTTAAAATATTTCCTGCTGCACAATCTGTGATCATTGTCCTGGCCTGTGCATTAATGGCAATAACCCAATTCACAGGTACAAGATGATACAGCAGACAAGGGTGACAGCTGAACCCAAGATCATACACTGACTGCTGGACCTCCAAGAATGTGCAATAGAAATGGTGCTGGCAGGTCCCACAATTGTTTTTGAGGATTTAACTTACTGTGTTTAAGAAAATTTGTTTTTAGAGTATCAGCTATAATGAAATGTAAAACATTCATAATTCATAAAGTTGAAATACCCTGTTAACTTTATATGATAATAAAGATGTGTGATTAAGATTAAGTTACAATCTGGTTTTATACCGTAGTGCCCAAAGGTATTGACACCATTATATGTAAGCAATAAGGCACGACAGGGTGTGGGATATACTCTAATATCCACATGCCTGAGTGCATTATAAGTCACAAGGCAAGATATAGAAGGTGACCATCTCCTGAGTTAATTCATTGATTCATTTGTTACTAATTGGGAGATGGTCATGCGTATAAAACCCTGCAGTTTTCCCTGTTTCGGGTTGGAGTGTTTTGGAGCGAGAGTGAAAGAGCAAGACGGGAGAGAAACAAAGTAAAAACGAGTGTAAGAAAGACAAAACTACAAGATCAGTGAAGGCGATTGCCCAGCCTGACCTGGGTTTTGTTGTGTGTGTTTTTTTTTTGTGTGTTCGAGATTTGTCTTGTTTATACTTTTAATTTGCTCTGAGAGCCAAGTGCAACCTTTTTTTATTTATTTTTGTGTTGAATGAAAACGGCGCCGCATATTTTCACTCCCCTATCTGTGCAGTCCTGTTTCTGGTCCGACATTACCACCCACACCACTGAAAGTCATCCTTACCGCAGGTCCCCACCAATAGCCTACCTGAAACACAAAGTAGACCCACACCCACACATACCCTGTATTTTATTTTTCAACTATGTTTCCAAATATCTGTCTACAGCTTCAGCATGCAATGCAATAGAAAGCATGATTCATGACATTACCATGTTCTGTCCTGTCTTTAGATAACGCTAATCTCAATCAACAGGCAATTGTTTTTAATTCATCCCACATTACAATACTGATATTATAGTTCATAATATAGCTGCCATTTGAATAATAAATATAAGTATGAAGTGACTCATTGTGCATTGAAAATCTACTGGTGAAATGTCAAAGTCTATTTCTTGATAGCTTTCAAACTGTGATTCACAAAACAATATGCATTTGTGCTGGGAAGGCAAAATAAGCTGATCCCTGAAGCCAGCATTACACTTCAGCCATCAACACCAGGCAGAAGGATAGTTACATCATCAAATGGAAGGAAACACAAATGGATGGAGATGCAGATGGATTACATTAGTTTACTGTAAAGCTATGTCTTAGTTGGTGCTTATCTTGGCGAGAGCCGAGTTCAAATCAGAATGAAGTTTTAACATCTCATGTAATGAAAATCATGAAGATTTGGATACGTCCAGTGACTGCTGTGAATAGTGCAGCTGGCAACAAGGGAAAGACCTTGTGACAGCCTGGAGAGACAGCTGACAGGAGGAAAAAGACCCCATTGGGGCTGGCAAGGGTTAGCGACCCTTGTCGTCAGTATCCAGCTCTGTGTTTACAGGATACTGGAGACACCCGCCCAAGAATTCTAAGAAATTAAAATAAAAATACCACTAGAGTCTACGAGAGTGCGGGCAGAAGATGACTCAACATTGGACAACGCAGTTAACGACTTAGAAATGGAAACAGATATGAGAATAGAAAGTATTTAACACAAGACTAGTTCAAGATCTGCAGTTAGCAAAGACATGGGACTTCAGGGTTGTGTCTGCGACTGGAGCAAGATGACAACGGTTAGGGGTTTGAAGATTCATCAAGGGAGAATGAAATGCTTGAGGGAGAAGAGACAAGAGCCTTGCATTGATCAGTACTTCTTACAAAGTCAGTCAAGTCAGTCAAATGAAATCCAGTGACAGGAAGCAAACCACAGTTCACAGGACATCAGCGGCACTATCATAGACATAAGGACGACTTGCATACATACAACTAGTGATGAACCTAAAGATCCTTGTGAAACCAATCAGACAAACCAGCATAAGAGAGAAAAGAACCTCAACAGGTGTTAAATGGTCAAGAGCTTGCGAGAAAACTGTGTCATCATGAAGTTTTAACATCTACTCTATTGTAATGGAAATCATTGCCTCTTCTTAACAAGGTCTCATGTAAACTCATTGCACTGTTACCATCATAGACTTCCACTTTGTGATCAAAGATTCATATATTTCATGTGATTGATTGTGTGCGTGGTCTGCAGCAACTTCCCGATGTCTATGACAGGAGTCATTTGCCTAATCTGTGCAATCATTATATACGCCAGAGCCAGACAATATTCCTCTGTTTTCCTCAAGTTTTTAATATGAAGCCATCAAGCAACATTTAATTGCTGAAATGTTATTTTCTTAACCACAAAAACAATTCCCCTATCAACATCTTTTTTTTTTGATTAGTTTTATTTATATGTGTGTATTTTATCCCAGAAAGTGAGACATTTTTTTCAAATGAAAATCCCTATAGGCAGAGATAAAAATCACAATTGGTTTACATTAAAAAAATCTATCTTCATTCACACAATTGTCAGAAAAATCACCATTTTAGTAGATATGACAAAGATTTTTTTCCCCATTTTTTAGGGATGAACATTTTTTAAAGAACACTGGCAGGTGTACCTATTGATATGATATTTTTCAACACCTAAACATTTATGTTTAAAATAAGGACATTTGTTGTGGTTCAGGGTTCAATTTTATTTGTTGTGTTGAGAAATAAAAAATATCCCCTTAAGGGAAGATATATTAATAACATCATCCATCACAGCTCCCAAGCAAGAAGAATGCTCAGCTTTCTCTAGAAAATATATAATAAAGGACGCCTTAACATAAAAAAATGGATTTTAATTCAAAAGTCAGCTATGTGACACTTCCACCCTATGTCTAACTTCAATGGAATCAGACATTTAGCAGCAGGCTGTGCTTTGAAAGCTTAAAAACAAGAATATCAAATTCTGGCCAATGATGTGAGGTATAAAACTGATTATACTAGAGAATAATTTTATATTGATTTCTCAGTCTTGCCTCTTAAGTGTAGGAACATTTATAATGTTTTGTCTTGCGGCACTTTTTTGCAGAAACCCAGAGCTAGTTTTATGTAAAGCAGATTTTACATTAATACCTCCAACACACATGTACAGTACCAGATTCTATGGAAAATCAAAATAAATAATCCATTACTTATCTAAAACATAAAGAAAGCACTCAAGTAACTAGCATTAGAGAAAAGGGATTAATCTGTAAAATACTTTTTCTTTGAACTTGTCAACCTTGATGTTACATTATGAATTATTACTTCTGTTCGTTTGTATGGCACTCTATAGTCCCCTTCTGATGATTAATGTTAGCCATGCAGTCTCCAATGTTATCAATCTGGTGGCTAAAACATGTACTCTCAGTCGATTTTCAAAAAAAGGTAGTGTAATGGTTTGTCTGATGTCTACAGATTTGGAGTGTGAATATTTTTTTGGCCAGTATATATGTCTAAATCTGTTACTTAGTTTATTTTTATTAAAAGTATATGATGCAAATGTAAAGCAGTGCACAAGTGGTTGATGATGTGGGATTGTAGAGATATATGCATGAGATAAGTTAAGCAAAGCTGTGGATCTTCTGGAAACAATTTAGATCAAACCACCTAAACATCAAGCTTATTTTAGATGCTTCCGATACCAGATCAAATCGTCAATGCAACAGCTAGTGTCTTAATGATCGGCAAGGAAAGGATTTTGATCTTACTTCAATCCACTACATCCCAGCTGTGCGCCAGAGTTCTCCACCTCCTCCCAAGCCACCATCTGCTTTTTGGCTTTGTCTAATGGGGGAGGGCAGCTATCCTGCCCCCCTACCCATAGCTTCCATGCGGTCAGCATCATTCTTGACTAGAACTTAGCGGTTGGAAAGGAAATATTGTGTACCATAAACTGAATGCATATGTAAAGAAAACTACCCCTAAAATATGTTTTTTTTTTTCTGTTTGCTTCGCCATTTAGTGTTTCCTTTCATAGGGTAAAAGGCAAGCATTAACTGCTGTTCTCAGCAGTTTCCAATAGATGGTGCAGTGATTATTCTTAATGGAGAAAGTTCCTCTCGCTGGTTCAGAATAAGCCAAATGGAGGCAGTGCTAACACATACACCTATGTGTGCTTTTCTTTTATTTATCTACAGTTATAGGACTCCTCAGGCACAGCTGAGACCCATAACAAACTTAGGGGCTTGTCAAGGATCGGCCCCACAGGTGAAAGGTTCATAGAAGAACCACAGGTCAGAGACCTGAGGAGGAGAGTGCAGTTGGCGAGGCTGCGAGGTGAGAGGAGTCCACAAGAGCAGGCAGCTGTGTGGGAATAAAGGCCACAGGTAGCAGGTCAGAATGACCAGATCAGCCTCATGTAGAAAGCTCATGTGGGACATTCAAAAGTTACTGCACCAGTTAGCAGAAGATAAATTACACACCATCTCAGTGTTTCTGGAAGGAGAAGTAGACAAAGATGCTCCCATAGGCAGTGGCTCTAATGAACTGGGACTCTTTGAATATATTGTAGGATATATGGAGGGTGAATCATTGTGCAGCCTAGAGTATGAGGGCATGTCCCAACTACTACATTTACAGGACCAGGTCACTGCAATGCCAGAGAATGATAATGGCATGGGGACAGGCGATGAGTCAGGGATCCCGAGCACAGAATTACCAGGTGTAAGACTTACATTTCAGAAGCCAACAGATGGTCTGGTGAGATTTCAAGACATTGCAGCTTACCTGCCCCTCTGAGAGTTTAACATACACGATGGGAAGATAGCAGATTAAAGTTCAGATATGAGTTTTAGTAACATTTGTAAGGAAATTTATAAGGGGCTAAAAAAAAGTATACTGTATCAGACATAATCCGCATCCTTTCATGGTGCTCCCGTGCTGCTGGTGAAAGCACAGTGATTAGTGACTTGGTGCAGTAGTTGTAATCCTGGTTTTAATGCTGGCTTGACAGCGACAGCTTCCGGGTGTTTAGCCATCTAATAATTACAAATAAACAATCACAATCACAAAAGATACAGCACCCACGGTTATCTTATCTCTGTACTCATTTTACAGGTCCATATGTAACCATAACAAAGGAACAGATTGCTTGGCCACATCCCCTGAAATACCTTTAGTCATGGCCCTTTCGGTGGCAAGTCCAATCACATATCCTCCATTCCGTGACTGACACAATGCCTACTGCATTAAAGCGATGACTTCTGATATTGTGGCTCCACCTCCCCTTTCTGGATGGCTGACTTCCAACCGATCCTGGAATGAACTGTCAAATCATCCAGTCTGAGGACCACTGTTCCTGTTATACTGTTCCCGCAGAGGTTGGGAGGGAGATTGTAGACTAGGATTCCTTCACTCTCTGTTACAACACCCATGGGGGTCACTCTCGATTTCGATAACCACTTCGATCTATCCGTGAAATGGTATAGGTGTTTCATTTGCCACAGTCACATTAAGTTGATACTCAACCCCTAGCAAACTTTCTATGGGCAGAATGTTTAATGTAAAAAGGGGTAAACTTGAAACACTTGTATCCACTGTAAGTGTGTTGAGCACAGAAGATATAGAAGCAAATTGTGTTGCCAGATTGGCGAAGAAAGATGTGACACCCCAAGAGGTCAAATTAGTGCAGTAAAGTGCATTTGTGTTGTACTGTTATTATTTAACTGTACTGTTTTGTGTTGAAACATAGTTTTATTGGTATTATTGTTTTACAGCATGGATGGGGTTAAAATCCCCCATCCAGTTAAAACGTGTGAGTAATGTGGCCATCTGCCAATTAATCAAGTAATTATCAATTGTGAGATGGGCACATATATAAAAGTGAAGCAGACGCTCTTGTTGGATTGATGAGAGTTGGAGCAAAGACTCGAAGAGACAGTTAGAGGTATAAAACTAAAAACAACAGCTACTTATGCTGGTATAAAGCTTTACACCAGCATAATACTTATTTTAACTAGTTTGGGAGGGGTTGGACATTGAGCCATTTTCTTTGTGTTTTGTTTGCTGTTTTGTTCAAACCTTTTATTTGTCTTTAATAAATACGGGCATCAGTGCTTCGTACCCTTAGTACTGAGTGTGACAAGCCCCCCATGCGACATGGAGGTACCCCTAGGTTCTTCAAAGGTCATAAGAATTCAGATACAAAACCCCATGGAGCATACAATCTTTTTATCGTTAGGATCTGGGGAGTATTCAGCCCATAGCTGGACCATTCCCTTTGGGTGCTATCATTAGACAGAAAACAGTTCCAGACAGCGTGGATGGCCTGCCACTAACCAAATTACAGTGAATAAGAGTGAGCAAATTAGAGTAGAAGGTAACATTCCTCCATCTACAATGGGAAAGTGGAATTACAGCACTTTAGTGTCAAAGAACAGGAGATGGTTAGACACATGCTTTATGAAGAGTCAGATGTCTTTGACCAAGACCAAGGGAATATAGGCTATGGAATATATCCAAAATTTGCTGAAAAGAGGCTGGATGAAGAAAGCCAAATCTTATTATTAATCCCCGGTTGTTTGTGTGCTTAAGACAGAAGCCTTTGTCTATGCGTGGACTTTTGAGAACTAAATAGAAAACAGTTCCAGACTGGCACCCGTTACCTCGGATTCAAGATTTACTGGATAATCTAGGGGTTACTCATGGTTTTCTATTCTTATCAGGGTTGTGCCTATTATGAAGGGTTTGTTGCACCAGAATCAAGACACCTAACAGCATTTAACAGTTCCTGGTGACTATGTGCTTAAAAAGCCTAAGAGACCTCCCTAAGAAACAATTCATGGAGCTGGAGAGTGTAAGCCCTCTACAACTAAAGAATCGAGCCCTTATTTGAGCCAGAGAAACCCGGTCTCCATATAATGTCAATGTCCAGAATTGCCTGTTTGCAGAGTTCTCAGTTTGTCAGTATGCAAAGGAATGTTTACGACCCAGTTTCACAAAGCTGCATCGGTCACACTTTGACCAAGAGATGGGAGAAGAGAAAAACCTTAACTTGCAACTTTCTGAGACAAGTTTAAATTGTGCATATTAATATCCAGCAACAGCCTGATTTGACTGCACTGGCCACTACACAATACACAAGTGCAAACACTAGTCTGAGCCCAGACTAGGTAACACTAATACAAGACTATCTGAGCCCAGACAGCTTGAAAAATCTCCTCAAGGATACAACTCCAGCTGGAGTGAGCCATGACACCGAGAGGAGGGTGAAATGATCCGCAGGGGGGAAGTGCAAGCAAGCCACCTGCTCCCGGCATAACACAAGGCCACGTGCAGGCTCACAAAACACTTAAATAAATTAAAAAAGCTTAAATTATAAAATAATTCAGCGATTAATTCCACAAGGAAATATGCAATCAAATTATATACATTTTTTTTTAAACAGAAACTTAGCTTTCAATTAAACTGTTTGAAACAGTGAATCTCTGCAGCTTGCTCGAATCAGGCTGAAAAGAAAATGGCTGGCGCCATTCAAATATCATCACAGAGCATAGTGTCTCTCAGTATTGGCGTAGACTGGCATGATGACGTTGCTGGTCACTGCATGACAGCTTTGGTAAGTCTCAGAATTTTCACTTGAACAAAGTTAGCCCATTATATAATGGATACATTTTGTATTTATGTTGTTTATAATATGCTGGTCAAATTGACCGGTTATGGTAGTTCTATAGGTATACCTATAAATGTGGTTGTTCTACTTTAAACGACCCCAAGCCCAGGTCCTTCCCACAGACTTCCCCTGTGATTTACTTAATCAGCAGACAATGACAGAACTCAGCGTGACAACAGCACAACTTGTTTGCAAATGCATGTGCCACATATATTCTGTTACATCTGCAGTGTACTTTGGAACTCTGATTATTACTTGCTACAGGTGGGGTGTAGGGTTCCCCTTTGAGTTCAGTTGTGGAGCACAGTTGTGTTTTCTAGAGTACATAACACTGAATAAGCAGTGAAATAAACTCTGCTAGAACAGTTCAGACTACAGTAGTACAAAAAACATTCTTATGTTTCATGTATTTTTTTATATTAACATTACATTTAAGCAAAATGAACCTTTTATTGCTCAGAACCCCTTAAAATTCAATGCATTTTGCACAGAACAGTTTGATTGGTAGTGCTAATAATACTATTTAAAGTTAGCTAAGTGCTATAACCCTGTAGCAATGTTCACGACAATATTAGCATTATTTAATTTAGATTATTGAGAATATCAGATTCAGGGTATTTGGGGCGGTGTCTTTCTATCCCTACATCTGTATGCCATACTTACATTTCTGCATATGCCATGATAATCATCTATATGAATGTATCTGCCTGTCTGTTCCTCCATCCATCTGTACTGTATGCCACACTAATATGTTTGGAGAATAGCTTATTAAATTGTTATTAAATATTCCATTTTTATTTCTTATTCTATACTATTCTATACATTCTGTTGATATATGTCTTGGTCACATGTAAGAAAACATATTTATAATATGTTTGAGTATAAATGTCCTTCGTAATACTTATATAAAGTTAGAATAAATGTTATTTTCTAACCAGAATATGTATTGCTCTATGCAGTCTAACGGGCCAGGAATAATCTATTTGCAGACTCTCTGTGAGCAGAGATTATACTTCAAAGCTTCAAACAAACTCTGACCACACACTTGTAAATAGAAACTTTGATTGCTATCTGAACAGATGGTCATTCCACATTTGTAGACCGCCCATACAAATATAGTTAATGGACCGTCAATGTTCAACTGGTGACAATTAAACTGGTTACCTGGACATCAAAAGAGAGGGACTTTAAAGGGGATCTATATTTTATTTTTTTTTTAAAAAACATACAAACAAAAAAAAACAAACATTCAAACAAAGTATACCAGCGCCACCTGATGGAAAATAAAAGTATTTTTAAACTAAAACTTACAATTTGGAATTCTATGAGGAGACATGGAAATTTAAAACAAAACAAAACAAAAAAAGTATATTGTTATAACACCTGGATTTATAAGATTATTCTCATATTCATCAACAATTAAAGAAACTTGCCTTCAAAAAAACTGCTAAGTCTTAAAAACAATTGTTTAAACTTCAAGCTAGAACGCACTGACACATATTTAGTATGTAAGACTTACTAATAAATAATAACATATTTCACGAGACTTATGTTCCTTTGAAAGTTATTTTCTAAATCTTAAAGGATAATTTTACTTTCTTAAAATTGAGCGTGCTGTACTTGAGTTGCCAGGCCCTAACCAATGATTTGAGAATATGGTAATGAGCAAGCCTGAGAATTTGGGAAAGCATGCCCGGTAATAGAATGAACCTATCCTAGAGACATTTATACAAAACTATGGATGTTCTTTGGAAATGAATTGTGACTAATGTGATTGGCTGTTAACTAGTGTAGGAACAATTCAACAATTGATAATTTAGAGTTTATCTGGGTTGATTAGTTCTCTTATTAATAATATTTACTTGACGTGTTACAAAGATTGAGGATTTACTATGAACACACATATACACGCTAGACACAAGGAACGTTTAATCAGTAGTAGTATTTTATTAAGTACACAAATATTAAACAGAAATCAGAAAAGTCAGAAAGTAAATCTCGTAGTCTCTAAGCACAAAACACAAGTCAAAAGCTTTCACTGCATTCATGCGAGTAGCAGGGCAATTGAAATAGGACACTGCCTATCTCCTCACACACCAAGCAGCAACTTCAGCAGCCAAGCAGGCTGTGAAGTAGCTAGTAACTTGCTCATACACATACACACATACCCAAATACACACACAGCCTAAACTTAAATGATGCAGACAATCTTTGAAGATATCACATTAAGATTACTAATGGGATACAGATTAAGGATATAGCAAGTTTACTTTTAAATAAATTATTCATACAACAATATGAGTTATATTACTTATAGTTACTTCATCAAGTTTTACTAAAAGTTATTTCACACGCAAAGAGTGCCAGCTAAATAATTAACAGTTCAATTCTATGTGAATTTGTTACAATTAATTTAGTTCCATGAAAGGAAAATGAAACTGGAATTATACTCAACGGTTCCTTGAAGCTTAGACCTTTGGTCTGCTGGTTTGGAAACGCAATCTGTTGAAGTGTCCCGTACAAAAGGCTTTCCTCTCAGCAAAGTCTTCAATCCCACATTGGAACAAACTCGGCAACAAAGCTTTCAATTTTCAATAGAATCAACAAACAACTGCAACAAGTCCTCAGTCCTCAGTCTAGGATCCACAACAGAGCCCGTCCGCTCTATCTTCTTCGCTGAATATTTTAGTTACACAGGTAGCAGGACACAGTTTCTTTTGGATACTGTGGTTTTAGGTGTACAGCAGACCCAGACTCGTTTGTCTAGTAACAGTCGCCATAAGTTTTATGGCAGTCCTCCAGCCGGGCCTCAGTCTCGTTGCTTGTGGTAGTGACTTGCTTTCATCTTGCTTCCTCTTCTTGGGTTTGTATTAGTGTGACAGTGCCTTGTTTAGCAGTCAATGTGGAGTGCCAAATGTTTAGTTCTGCTTGGATATTTATAGTCTTTTCACTCTGCTAAATAGCCACTTCCATGAGATAACTTGTGTACCTCACCTTTTTCACTCACAGATCTTTGAGAGGAACTGCCTGCGCGTGTCAGTGAAGGAGGACCTGTCATTTGTGGGGGATTGTCTCAGAAACTTTAATATTTGTATTTTAATAAAATGCATTGACATTGAATTGGGAACCTTCTATCTGCTTTTAGTAAGATACAATAATTAAGTGAAATAATTCTAAATGTGTAGGCATTGGTGTACCAGTTTCGGCAAGTTTTGTGCACATTGCTTTAAGCGCACGCTGGAGAAACGACTCTCCAGCAGTTCTAAAGAGCACTGTGGGTCCCTTACTCTTGCACAGCACTTCCCCATCACCCTCTGTCAGAGAGGTGACTGCATCCTATCAGATTCCACTTACTCCTTTTATTGCTCTGAGCACACTTTTCAACTCAGGGGAGATGTTTAACACTAGAACTACTGGGCGTACATAGACCGTAAACTACCAAAGTTTATATTTACATATATTTATATTTATATATACTTTATATTAACATGCGTATAAAACTACTGCAGCGTTGCATGCTAAGAAACTGTTCTGTGTTAAATGTAGTCAAAACAGCTTGTTTATTTTAACATACCAAGCACAGGGCTTACCTTTAATTCTAATATCCTCACTTGTATTTTCTCAAAATTTCTTTGTAAGTCAGGAGTTTTGATGTTATTGTTTGTTTTCCTTCATGATATTGTCTGTGACACAGTTTTTGCAGCCTGCTTGTTACACGTGAGGGAAACCTGTTACAACACGAGCGCTGACACGAGACTTGGGGGTGTTGTTGGAAGGGGACTTATGACAGCAAATGCTGGGCTATATAACAGAGTGGTTTTAGCAGCTCAGAGACGACTTTTGACATGCAGTGGGAGCTTATGACACTCTGTGGAGCAATAGAGAATAGTGCCCGAGATTTGTTTGTTTGACTGTTTTATACAAGTGTTTTCTGTTTACCCTTTTATTTTGTGCCTGAGTTTGACTCTGTTAGCTATTCAACGGCAATTCCAGTCTCCAGTCTTGCAATAGCTGGTTTGATACACTATTATTCTGTAACTTTTTTTTTTTCAATATAATCACGCTAAACCAAATCTGCTGATTTTACTATAACAGTCAAGATGACAGCTAAGTTAGTTCTAGGTATAATATATTATATCTCCATAACTTTCTGCAACTGTGGGTCTACTGATGGTTTGAGGACAAACGAGATATATATATATATATCTATATATCTATATATATATATTATATATATATTATATATTATATAATAGAAAGTTATAAAAATTTTTTCTGTCCACGGATTGACGAGCTTCCATCAGTGAGAAAATGCATTACACTAAATGTGATGAGGCCATCAGGACCACAATCCGGTAGTCCTAGTGTTAAAAAGAACCACTGAGAGCTGTTGCTAACTCCTGTAAGTGGATTATTCCATACACTAGGGCCTGCAACTTATCCAGACAACTTTTAGTGTGTATCAAAGAAAATCACACAAATTATTCAAGTGACAATTTATGACATCAGAAGCCGTATTAAGTACTCCTTGTTATTTCAATGCTTTAACAACGTCCCCTGCAGAAGCCCCTTTTGACCTCTCCGTAATAGGTCATCTGGTCCCATTTGTCTAGTGCCTTCATTTTGTAATACCAATATTGTACAAAACGGGATCCTGTACGTACGTTTTTCGATTTTTGAGGGTGGTAATTAAGACCTCTTAGGTTATATAGTCAAAGATTTCCTCTTAGAATATCGTATACGTATGCATATAATTTGAGATATACATTCAAAATGGTTTTACCAAGAATGGAAGGTAGTTTAGATTCACATCATATCCTAACTATTACATTTTTGTCTCTCGCAGAGACTTTTGAATACAATCAAACAGTACCCGCGTTTCAAAGTCCTCATAGCTGGACCACGGAACTTGTTAGTTTAACAATTGACTGATACTGACTGGAGTTTTACCTCTTGAAAAAAAAACGCTGTTTTAATAGAACTTCTTTTTTTCATTTAGATTTAACTAATATATACAAAATTTGGGAATAGAAAATTCATTTGTTATATAGTCTGATTTCACGGTCATGTTGAGCAAAAAGTGCATTTTGATTAAAACCTAATTAGATCCAGGATGCAATTATAAAGGTTTTTTACACTCCACTTGAAAATTTGACTACAATTCTACAAACCGATGATTAAATAATATATATGGATATATATATATATATATATATATATCTATATATTATACTTTCATATTTTTATTATCAAAATATAATAGATCAGTGGAGAAAAATGCATTACAAAAATGTGATGCACCAAAAGGACCACTCCGGTAGTCCTAGTGTTAAAGAGAACACAGAGATGTTTTGGACTCCTTTAAAATATATTTCCCTCTTAACAGCAAAAACATTCTTGTCAGTAGGTTAGATTTGTTTCATGTATAGATATGTGCTAACAAAGTAATATTGCATATGGATTGTTTAGAGATTTCATGACAAACTTCTGAATCTGTAGTTGCAGACCCAATTATTTTTATTTAAAACCAGGCAGTAGAAAATACTTAAATGTAACAGTCTTATATTGGCTTTTTAAATTCTTAACCCTTTGCGGTCCTATGTTGGACCTTGTCCGACATCATTAAAAAGCTGTCAAGCACAGGTCTCTAGTTTTTTTTCTCCAGAAAAAGCTGAGAAAACCTTTCAATGGCCAAGTGACACTGATAGGAGTCAAGAGAAGCCAAAAAAAAGGGGGTGGATCTGAGCAATACACAGAGGCCTGGCACCACAGACCTAACACGGACATAAAAAACAAGATAGCTGCTTCCGCATCCAGAATTCAAAGAATATCACAGGCATTTGCAGAGCTTTTTGAGTTGTTATAGTAATAAAATAATGACTTGGGTCGCATTATTGAGGAGTTTGGTGATAAAATGAGTGATCAGGAGAAGATTTATCAGTATGCATTACTACGAAGAGGTATGTGATAAATACAGCAAACAAGGGGTGGGGCTTGGCTGGAGATGCAGTACTGAGTGTGCTGTTGATATGCAATGCCTTTTAAACCTGTTTTATTGTAAAAAAATACTTTAAAACAGTACGTGTAAAATAAAGAGTGCATGTGAAAATAAATTGGACCTGACGTGCCTGACAGGCACAGAATAAATGGACCGCTATGGGTTAAACTAAATCTTTCTTTCTCTGTTTCTAAAAAAACCCTGTGCAAGCAGATTTCAGACACCCTGTTTACCTGCTAAGGTTATTTTTTTGTTAATATGAAATTCTACTGTAAGCCTTTTTACAATTTTATCGCATGGAGTCATGCTTTGGCTGGATTCAAGAGACGGCTTTGACCGGTATCTCTACAGATAAGAAAAAAGCTTACACCCAAATTTTTTATAACTAAGTTCTCATTATGTTCTTAAAATATAATGAGGTACATACTCCAATCTCTCTTAAAGCAACTTCCATTAGTTATCATTCAAGATTGATACACAGGTAAGATAAATCCCATTTTTAAGAACCAACAGCAAACCCTGCTTTGAGGTGCCAAAGACTAATCCTTATCTCTGACAGTCTAATGCACTTCCAATATTCTACTGTGTGTCTGAGGCAGACTTTTAATTCTTTCAGTTTTAAACTCTACGGTTTTTTAGAATGATCTTCTAATTCAATATGTTCCTAGACGGCCTCTCCAGGATGCCGGGCTGCTCTCTATTACCAAAATTTCAAAAACTAGTATTGGTGGCAGAGGTTTCAGTTACAGGGCCCTTAAATTATGGAATGATTTGTCCATTTCTGTAAGGGAAGCACCAATGGTTGCAGCTTTTAAAATAAGACTGAAGACACATTTTTATAATCTATCTTTTTTTTATCTTAAAATTATTGTTTTCTCTTATCATCTATGATTTTATTGTTTTGATGATCTTGTTTTTTATTTATGTGTTTTATCTACTTATTTATGCATTTAATTTCATAGCATTCTTACTTTTGATTGATCTTGTTTTTATTTACTTTTTTATATCTTTATGCATTTAATCTCCTGCTTACAAAATTAATTATATAATAAAATGATTAAAACCAGTTTACACTATATTGTCTTATATTGAAACTAAACGGTGCCTCTGTTTTGATCACAGTAAAACCTTTACACTTATACTAGATTAAAATACATATGTTTAGCTTAGAAACTACCTATGAATCAAGCCTACCTATTTCTCTATATAATAAACTTGACTGAATATAGTCTCAAGCAAATTAGATACTTGTTTTCATTCTTTACAGTTTTAAAAACTATGAACTCATTTTCAGTTAATTAAATGAGGCGCTTGTTTCTCATTAATTTAAAGATAGGGGAGGCCCTATGTTTAATTCTGAAAGATGCTTTTACCTGATAAGGGAGGTTTGGAACTTTCAGTTGATATAAGGAGCTCTCTTTTCAGGCCTTACACAGATTCACTAATATTTTTTCTACTGGCTACACAAACTTATTCAAAATGAATACAGAATGTTTACAATATTACTGTAAGAATAATGTAGAGTACATTATAACATTTTTTTCTGAACAGTGTGTTTTAACACCATGGTTGTCATCTTGATGGTTTTCAGGTTTAAAATTTAAATTACTCTGTGTGTGTTAAAGATCCATGATTTGTCTGTTCATGACTTTTCCTAAATACATAACAAAAATAAAATAAAAAAGTTATAAGAACTTCTACCTAAATCCGCTACACTAAAACTTCTACACAAGATGAGACAAGGCAGTTCATCTTTGATAATCAGTCTACCACCTCTCCCGTGCCCCCCCCCCCCCCCCCCCCCAGAATTTCCTTTTCAGATCCAGCCATCCTGGGGCTCACTGTCAGAGGTGGTGTTCAGAAACGACTGGTGGCTGCTCACTTTGGAGGCTTTACTAGGTTCCAATAGCCTGCCGCAGACAGAAGCCTCAGGTTAAGCCACAAGCCATGCAGCAGCCCCAGGGAGCTAGCTGGAGTATTGGCATCAATGCAATATGGACATCTGGGTGCTTACTACCGTTCAGACCGGCTACTCACTGAAGTTCAAGCATGGTCTGTGAATTTAACATCAGTCATGGACCCAGTGGCAGTGTTTTGCCCAGTGTTAAATGTGTCTGTGATTTGGGCCACTGTAGCTCTTCTGTTGCCTAGCATGGTATATTGTCTGGGTTGAAGGGAATGCTGGTTGCACTGAGATCTTTCTGCTTTCTTAAGATTGTTGCTGTAGCTGCTCTTCTATATATTATATTAGTAAGTGCAATCACCTTCATATTAGTATGTGCCAGCCCCAACAAACGATTGTAATAGGGACTACTTAGAAGGATTATAACTATCATAACTGTTTATATGGTTGGTGCTTTCCCTACCCGCAAGCTGAGGTCCTCCAACTCTGGCCTGCTTGTTATCCTCAAGCAAAAGTGCACCACACCGGAAAACACTCATTTAGCTTCATGGCGCCGACTCTTTGGAACTCTCTCCCAGCCTTGGTGCGTGACGCTCGCTTTAAATCAACTCTCAAGACCCACCAGTTCTCTCTTGCTTTCCATGCCCTTAAGCCTGATATCTGCTATTAGGTGCTGC